>NC_048413.1:1133338-1163368 GCF_013103735.1 Etheostoma cragini | reverse complement strand
TATATATATATATACATTAAGTCAGACTCAATGGTGAGAGAAACCGAAGCAGAGGGGCAGACACAGAGCTGTAGCTGAACCAAAGTAGACACTTTTTATTCCATTAACTTCATCAGTTATCAGGCAAATAAAAAGCTGACACAGATAATCTGCAAATTGCCAAAAAAAACATGTGGTGTAGTCTGTGTCATGATTTGAATGACGGAGACCAAAGTAACTAATGCCTGGTTCTAAAATCACAGATGGAACTGTAGAAATTATGACTATCAAGATTTTTTTTTTTTTTGTGTGCCTGCCAACACAAATGATTGTACTGACACTAGTCACCAAAATTTGCACCCCCTGAAGAACATGCAGGTGTGCTGTTTCTGCATCAAAAGAGAGATTTATACTGATTTCTTAGCAACAAAAAGTGTATTTTAAACTTTTTGGCTTTTAAATCACAAATCTACATCTATTATAGGCGGTGAATTATTTTCTGTGAATTGAGAGACCAAACTAGCACACCCTCTGATGGCGCTAAATTGTGCACACATGCTCTCAACACACACAGACGATGCTACCACGAGGGAAGAAGTTGAGTGGTGATGACTCCAGTCCCGTTACCTCCTCAGAGTACCTCGCTCTTTCTTTTTGCTTCACTACTTCTCTCTCTGCATCTGTGTTTCATTATAAAGACATTAAGCTTAAGTCCAGGAAAGGTGATAAAGTAGCAAATTGAAGGGCCTGGTTAATGACTGTTTACTCAACAGCACTCACAAGTTTGCATGCTGGTCTTTTTCACATAACGTCCCATGGTAAGGAGGCCTGAATATAAACACAAATCCACCCATTAATGCCCCAAAGACTGCCAGATTCTGCCCTTCTGTCTGTCTCTCTTTCTGTTTCTTGTCGTTGCTGACTTCCGGCTCAACCTTGTACTCAATTATCTTCACTTTACAAGTCTCTCTCTTCTTCTTTGCCAACTCGCTCTCTCTTCCCAGCTCAACATCCGCTGTCGCCGATCACCTCTCAAAAAGAGTAACACTTTGATCTTGACTGAAATATCATGACAAGTATTGGATGGATTGCGGTGAGAGTTTGTACAGACATCCATAGTCCCCAGATGACAAAGCTTCCTTTGGTGATCCTCTGACTTTACATCCAGTACTGTCAGCAGTTTTCAATTATCAAGTGAAATATCTCAACAATGTACTTAATGGATTGACACCAAATTTTGTACAGACATTCAATGTCCCCAATGTTCCATGTTTCCTCCAGGGTGGGAAATTAATTTTTTTGCCCACCAGGCACAGTGGCTGGTAGCTGTCAAATTTTACCAGCCTCTTATATTTTTTCCAAGCCACTTTTTCCGGACTTCAAATTTCTAAAAGAAAGTGCACTATCATATTTTTTATTGCTTTAATACATTGTTTTATTATTAATACATATTTGTATCTCCAAGGTTTAAAGTAAATACCCAAACTGGATACATTGTGCTTAGAGGTAAAGAGATGGGGAAGGTTTCTTTTACCAGACAAGTACAAACCAGTACAAACCATTTTCACTCCTGAACAGATTTCTCAAGCCCAAAACAGCATTATTATGGCATACTTAATAAAAGATACACAGGTGTGGATGAAAAACACATTCTTCATTGTAGATGGATACGAAGATAATAATCCTGATGTCCTCAAATGATCTGAACTGTAAACCTCATGGTGCTAGAGGGAATGTCAGGTGATCACTAAAGTCAGTAGGATTTATCTGCTGGGTACCATAAATGTTCGGACACACTGTGCTCCTGGGGTCCCGTCTTCCCCAGCTGCATGGCAGTGCACTTGATATGACCAATATCAATTGTTTGTGTTTTATGACAATGCGTACATTCGACAGCGCATGGACTGGTCGTTGGGATGGTATGCTAACTATTCCCTTGTTTTCCCTTCGTCGTCAATGCGCCACTTGTTCGAAAAGTACCTTCTTTTTTCCTTGACCTCAACAGCTACCGCTGACTCCGCTGCGCGCCTTTTAATACCGAGGATATGCCACATTTATTTTAACCAATAATTTTCCTTTTGTCTGTACCTCAGTTCAATTACATGTTGTCATGGACTAGCGCTGAAAACCACAGTTGAGGGAAATACGCGTGGTGAAAGCCCTTGCCGTAAATGCTTTCATTTCACATAAGTTCTTTCGTCATTTTGGTATCATGAAGCAGCAAAATCCGGAAATGCTGGGGATTCATCAGCAGCAACGTAACGCAATTCCACTGTGCATTTTTGTCACTTAGCAACAGCACTCTTTGACAAAAACTGTCCAATCTATTACAAGGAATGTTTTACAAGGTTTGTTTTACAAACCACTCGTCATTGTGGCTGGTATACAAGACAAAGTCACACGACACTTTGAAAAAGTACCCGCCATTTGCTGGTGGCGGGTGCTAATTCCTTCCCTGGTTTCCTCTAGCGCCAGATACATGCAAAACGAATGCCATTCCCATCAGCCTCAGTTGCACACACACATGTGTACACATTAATGAGACAGAACTCATGGAAGTGGCCCCTGCACCACTGCTCAGGAAAGTTGGAGACCTGTCCCTGGTTGTGGATGGCTAGTCCATTTCCCCATCTCCTGAGGTGCGCAACCTGGGCCTCATCCTGGACGCCACTCTGTCCTTCCAGCCTTCACTCACACATTCAGTAACTGAGACACTCATCCATGCCTTCGTTACCTCCTCTGGATTACTGCAATGGTGTCCTGTCTGGACTGCCCACCAAGGCCCTTAGCAGATTCCAGTATGTCCCAAACGCTGCTGCCAGGGTTCTAACCCACACAAAGCCCTAGCAGCATATCACTCCCATCCTCCACCAGCTCCACCGGTTGCCAGTCAAGTCATGCATCACCGACAAGATCCCGCTGCTCACCTACAACTTTCTCCATGGATTCTCACCAAAATACCTACCATATCTCCAACACTCAGACACGTTCCCTGCAGTCCTCTTACATGGACCTGCTGGACAACCCCCACACCAGGTTGCAGACCTCTGGGGCCAATGCTCCCACACTCTGGAACAGTCATCCCCGCCATCCCTGCTCTGCCCCATCCCTGCCCATGTTCAATAATCACTTCAGAATATTTGTTTTCACTCAATCCTTTGACCCCCTAACCCCCCCCTTCAATAAGTCCAAATTATTATTATTATTATTATTATTATACCTTCAAAACACTGTGCCAGTTCCCCCGCACATTGGTTTTTATTCTTGTCAAAATCTCAATGCGAGAATGCCAAATAAAGGGATAGTTAAGGTTTGAGATGTTAAATTAGCTGGTTTCAAAAAGTTAGCCATTTGTGCATGTAATAAGAGTGAAAGTTTAATATGCAAGGTATATGTGTTGTTTTTGCGTGTACATAATCTAAGATCTGTTTTGACCCCACTGCAATTCCTTGCCCTGACACGACCTCTTGCTTTCTCTCGCTCATTCCTCTGAAGATAAGGGTCTCCATGAATGTACAGCATGCATATGCTTGGTAGCACGGGTGTTTTTCATCCGGTACACACAGCAGTTGCTAGGCTGTGGGACAAAGAGAGATCTAGAATTAGTTATGGGGTGGAAGGAGTGTAGAGGGTAGGTGTGTGTGTGTGTGTGTGTGTGTTTGTGTGTTTGTTTGTGTGTGTGTGGGGTGAGGTGGGGGGGGTTTAGGTAGAATGTCGGGAGGTAAAAAAATCAAGGGAAGCTATACGGAATATAAAAAACACAGGAAAAAAAGCAGGAAAACCCTCATGTCCTGAAAAACAAACAGAATCCTGCAAAAGAAAAAGATCATGACCCTTTGTTAGGACAGGGAAGTGAAGAAGGCGGTAGGGGAGAAGGGTTGAAAATGGGACGCTGGAGGAATAGGTGTCATAGTCGTGATGTAGGACCGAAGAGTTGGATACGATTCAGAAGCCATCAGTGTCTGACTGGTTTTCTCAGATCACCCATTACCCTGTGTGTCAGACGAGTGTATTGGCTTACTGTCTGTTCATGTACATAATACATTAGTAAAGCCACACTCGCTCTTGAACACAAAGAAGCAATAAAACTGCTCAGGAGACTGGAATGGCAGTGTTTCCTCTGTCCTGGTATGCCCCGGGACCCGGTCCTGGGAACAGCGCTCTTCCTCTTCCTCTTGTGATGCAGCACTCCTACTAACCATTTTTCAGTGCCGCTCCTGCGGACTTGTTTATAAGAAGGTCAATTTAAGATAAAAGCAAAGACCCAGCCACTGTCCCAAGGCCTGGAAAATGCAGACCATGCAGCACCACCAGCAGAATATTGTAATATTATAACTTGCGTTTAAAACGGCAAAAATTTAGTTATTCAATTAGTTGATCAACAGAAAATGATCAGCTATTTCCCAACTTGGTTGTTACGGCCCTACTTAAGAGGAGCTGTCAGCCACAGGACCTCCGTGCAGGGAATGAATCTGTTCCTTTAGCATGTTAGCACACGGATTTAGTGTTTGCATTGCATCTGAGGAACTGACGATTGTACACGAGACAACAACACCAAAGTGATCATTATTGAAGAAATGTATTGTTGTGCGTCAGATGATTGGGAAGCAGAAGTGGAAATGAAGATTGTAAATGGCAGAAAGGCAAGATACCTTGCTAGTGTGTCTCTAAGGATGACAGGGTCGGCCGGTCAAACTTTGCAATGAAGATAGTTTCTAAACTACCGCTTACGTTGTTGTTGCTGTTTCTGTACTGCAGTGTCTTGTTATTCAGTAACTGGGTGGAAGATATTAGAGCTAGACCGATAAATCAGGCTCTCTACACCGAGAGCCTAATTTATCGGTCTGGCTCTAATGTTGATGTTATGTCGACGCGTTTAGCTATGTTCTGTACAGCCTCACAGAGTCCCTAGCTTGGCTGTAGACCTATTATATTATTGCTTAGCTGTCCACCGCACAACTTTACTGTTTTGGTCCCTGTCCCTGCTCTCATAGTGCCGTTTTCGCCAGTAAGCAGCTGTGTTCAGTGAAAAGGCTCTAAAACCTGTCCCACATGAGTCGGTAGTGACTCCTGAAGGAAATATTGTTCTCTATATTTCAAATTTGGCATATTGTGTTCCCAACTTGTTTACTCTGCCCCTACATGAGAGTCCGCTCCCATGTTGTTAAATTACTGGTACTAACAAGTGCTTACTAGCAGTGGAAAATCTGTACTCTTGTAACAGTCTCAAGGTTGACGTTTGACCAGTCCTTCAAACTCATCCCTAATAGTTCAGGGCCATTTGACAGTACCAGCTTTGAAACAGGGAGTTGGGGAAGGAACCTAAGCTGCAGTCTTCAAATCAGAGTTGGGCCTTGGTTATTGTCTGTGGATAGTACCTGAGTAGTCTTGCATTGCCAGACATCCACAGCGCTGTCAGCAATGGTATGGTCTGGCTACAAGAGTTAACATTTCTGGAATAGGGTAAAAAGAGGTTCTGGATTGTTGTTATTTCTTTAGACCAATCACATCCACCCTGTGGGGCCCGATGCCCTGGACACAGTGATGATACCCTTGCAAAAGATGGAGAAGATAGCGGGAGGGGAGGGACATCCGGAAACTGCTGTCAGGCATTATTCCAACACTTAACCCTTGGTAAACCAGTGTAGTACCTGCCATAGTGACAACCCTCTGCTGTGAGTCCAGCAAATACAGCACGTTTTTTAGTTTTGGAGAGCTGAAGGGCTGACAGGTCCTTCAGAATCAAAACTTAGACAGAAACCGGTACAGTAACATTAATCAGGGCAGATATTTTGGATGCAGTATTTTTCCTGAACTGACCAACAGAAGAGCAGTCCCAGAACATGTGAAGATAAGTGCCCCAGCCTTTAGTGGTGAAAAAATGCATGAAGGGCTGTTAATTACCTTCATGTAGTGAATTTTCACGGCGTGAGATATGTCCTATGAATGAAATTGTAATGAATCTGCTGCTGATCTGGGTTGTGTGATACTTCTGTGATGTCAGACCATACATCATGCCAGTCAAGATTAACGCTCATGTATGGACAATCGCGTTCCCAGACGTTCTCAACAGGAAGGCCAGTGCGTCCAGATATTACTAAAAACGGATAAAGCCTGGATACCATACCACAGGTTTTTGGCTGCATGGTGAATAATTTCCAAACAGGATGGATGTGCAACGAACTCTGCCAGGGGACACCGTGTGCCTTGAGTGCTTCTTAATTGAAAGTAAAAGAAAGAAGAGGAACATGGCAGACTGAATGCGTTTTGTAAGTCGGAAAAAAGTAACAAGCCAGTATCTTTTAGCTAAATATGTCTTTTAGATAATTAACCCCCCCTCTGTTCCCATTATAGTGCTGTTTATAGGCCTCCCACCAATCAAGAGTGCTACATTGTTGAATAAAGGGGAAAATGTGTGCCAGTGACATGATATATGGCAATATGTTTCAGCTAATCTCCAAGTTTGGATGAGATGAGAGATAATGGGACCAAAGCGTAGCTGGCACTGTCCATTAAAGATATTGGCAAAGAGGACGTCATGGAAGGACCACGGCTCTGTCGTAGCACTTTTTAAGGTACGCCAGCAACAGACACATCTGGTTTGAGCCAGGAAAGTAGGGGTCCTTAGCACAAACGACCAAAAATAATTTTTAAAGTTGGGAATTGAAAGAGCCCCGTCCTCTTTCCTCCTCTGTGAAGTAGACATCTTAAGTCGCGGCCGTTTCCCTTTCCAGATAAATTTAGACACTGCTGATTGTCATTTGGGCCAATAACCAGAAGGCCTGGAAGGCGGTAGCATAAAGCTCCCAAAGTTCATCCTGGGTAAAACATCCGTTTTAACCACAGAGATACGAGCTTGAATCGACATAGGGAGACCTATCCGCTTTTCCTTATCTTTCAAGAAGCTGTTTAGACCACCAGAACAGTTCTGGTTTAAACAAGGGAAATCCTCAATACCTAAATATCTAAGCTGTTTAACAATGGGGATGTTAGCAGGGATGATTGAATTGTAGGCAGAATCATCCAAATGAAACTGTGCTGACTTTGACCAGTTAATTAAGACTGATAAGCTTCCATACTCCTCGCATAGGGATAGAAGGGGAGGAAGAGACTGAGATGGGTTCTCTAAAAAGACCAAAACGTCATCCGCAAATAGAGAGAGTTGATGCTGTGTATTGCAAAAGCACATCATTGATTGGCAAATGGCTCGAGCCAGAGGCTCTCAGGAAAGGACAAATAGTGCAGCACTCAAGGAGCTGCCTTGGCGGTATGATCCAGAAACTGGAAACAAAGTGGAGGAGGTGCGTCCGGTTAAGACTCTGAGGGGCTGAGGGGTTAGAATACATAACTTTAATCATACCAATGAAAGTTCTACCAAAGCCCATCACCTCAGTCCCAAGTAAACAAATTTCCTTTAAATTTTTAAAGACTTTTTCTGCAACTTTCTCCTGCAACTACATTGCACCTTTTATTGCAATTTATTTTTACAAAAGCTATTATACCATCAGGGATTTTGGGCCACAACAGTCTCCAAAAAATTCCCTAAAATCCAAGAGGAACTGAGATGAGTGGAACACTGCTAAACTCAAAATAGTGTGTAGGCTCCGTCATATCACCTTTTTGGCTACTTATTTCAATAACCCAAGAAAACTGCTCAGTTTGATCTGTGCATTAAGAAAACATTTACATATGCACTTGCATCCATAAAAAGTGCTGAACATGCCCAAACACAGACACAGCCTGTTGTTGTCATTACTGATGTCAGATGCTTTCTGTCATCATGTGGGGAGCTGGGGGTGTTAGCCTGATGACACAAGGTTATACAAACAGACCTGCATTAGTTCACTACACAGTCTCTGCCCATCCCCTATAGCTGAGGTTGTGTGGGCACGTACAAACAGAAACACAGTACTTTCCCTCCCTACAAACTGTACCTGCAGCACACACACACACACACACACGCGCATCCATACACTCAGATCTGTGGGAAGTCACCTTTTTAGACAGCTCTGTGATATGCCAGTGTGATAGTTGCCATAGATGATGGGTATCTGCATCCACATGGTCCCTACTCGGCCCGCACCTTTCTGCTCTTAGTCTTTCAGTCTTGTTTACTCTGCCACCGTGTGGAAATGCAGGCTGCTCTGATGACACCGGTGTATCAGCTGTGGATCTGATAGCGCAGGGCTTTGCTCCGTTCTGCTGTGGACACAACGCCGGTGTTTGTTGTTCTTAGAAGCAGCTTGCATTTCAATGATGGCTTCTGCAGGCCAATGGGGTGCAGTGACCATGTTTGGAAAGTTTTCCAGTATGTGAGAGTGGACCAGCTGGTTAACATGGTGCTCGCTCGCTCTCTCTCTCTCTCTCTCTCTCTCTCTCTCTCTCTCTCTCTCTCTCTCTCTCTCTCTCTCTCTCTCTCTCTCTCTCTCTCTCTCTAAAATGCATTCCATTATATGTTGATAGAGAAGGAGTGTAGGTGTAATTTAGTGGCGCCACCACTGATTGAAAAACAAAAAATCATAGCATTAACTGTTATAATTCCAAACCACAATAGGTTGGAATGTTTTATCAGAGGGAAAGCTGCTCCAAGTCCAAGAAAACAATATCATCCTCGCTTCACAGAATTCATAGCTGGAAAAAAAAGAAACGTTGTTTTTACACTGAAGAGTCTGAAGATTGAAATCTTATTTTTTCACCGTCACATTGTTTTTTCAGGTACTTACACATTCTGTATGGCATTCTTCCCCCCCCCCCCCCCCCTATCTACCTCAATGAATGCAAACTCTTTTGGTGAAGAAAAGATATCATGGTGATCTTTTTGATGGTGTTTCTGTTTTCTTGAATCGTGCTGTAGCAGCTGCAGTTTGTCAGACATTTGTAGACAAAAATGTGTTTGTTGCCAGTTGATTATTCAGCAGTTGTCCGCCTAAGTTACCGTTGCTACACCTGTCAAGCTGTCTCACATGGCACAAAGGCAGTTCAAAACAATGACACTGCCAGATCTATGACCCACCGTTTTTAAGTTATTTTTTAAACAATTAGGGATGCACTGATTTATTGACATTCATATCCTCTGATATTCGAGGCCTGGCGGAATATGGTTTTTCACTTCTTAGCTTAAATCAATTTTTGTATTTTCAGATAGTATGATGGATGTTGCTGGAGTGTAAACTGCCCCAAATGTTTGGCTCTGGGAGCCGTTAATGTCTGTATGAAATTTTATTGCAATCCATCCATTAGTTTTTAAGGTTTTTCTGGGACTAGGTACCAAATTCAACACCTTTTAGGCACCGACCAAATTGCGTCTTAAGTATCTAAGTCATTCAGTACCCAATTTCAATACCTAAAGAGTAAATCTCATCAGCGTCAGTGAGCCAATAAGCATGCAACATGCTTCTACCAAGATCTAATAATGTTTGGGATTGGCTGTCTAACAGTACACGTTGTAAGGACACGCAGGAAAAACTCTACGTTACACAGAGACGGGGCTCACCTAATAGGAGCTGAAACATGAATAAAAAGATTTGAGCTGTAATGTTGTCATTTTTTTTGTTTTATAAAGTTGCTGTGTAAAAAGAATATGGTTTAGGAACCAGTATTGAAGTGACGGTATTGCAACATTTTTGAACGAAACCCAGCCCTAGGTATTTCAGCAACCCCACTCTTCATACTTAGGAGGTACTGTAATATTGAGGTACTGTAATGCTGTAAAAGCATAAAGAAGGAAGTGCTGCTTCAGCTTTTTCCCGCAAACCCACCTTATTTATTTGATGTATAGAGCACTAAATAGATGTTTTGAATTAGAGATGATGGACACAACAATTACCCGAGAAGACTGCATTTAACTGTTGATCCATTCATCAGACAGAAGTCTGCGGTTTCCATTAAAGCGCTATAAATCCACCCATTATTTGTTTAGCCATTCCTAATGTTGTCTTATTTCACAGCGTTCCTCCAAATCACTGATCAGATCAGAGTTTGTGGATCATCAATCAGGGAGCAAAACACCCAGACGTTCCTCTCCTCCTTGTAGGGATTCAGCCCAGATGCCAGCCAGCCAGAGGAATCCATGGGCTTGTGGTTGAGACAAGGGGGAAGAGGAGCAGACTTGGCAGATCAAGGGGCTTCAGGCTTGGAGGAGTAGCTACATTCCTCCATGTCTCTCTGTCTTCCTCTGCTGATTTCTCACTCTGTCCTTTTCCCTCGCTCTATCTCTTGCTCTCACTTTCCACCCATCCATCTCAATTTCCTCTTCCTCAAGCCCCGATGGGGTTGTCAGACAGGATCGTTGATGTTTCCCTCATGTCCTGTCCTCAGAATGCTGCGCTCTTGTCGGCCTGGCCAGACAAAGCTGACTTTCTGCGGTGTTCCCATTACTCATTTCTGCACACAGGTGCTAATAGTTTCAACGTCCCTGTTTCGTTTTATAGTAATTTAGTCTCTGCATCAATCATCGGTGGATTGGTTCTTTTGTTTGCATAAAAGCACATTTTCTGTTTTGGATGTTATCCTGGTCGTATTTTAGATTCTTTCTTTAGACAAGATTAAATTGAAATGTTTCCTTTTTTCTCTGTTAATACTAGCTGTAGGGAAAGTTCACCTGAGAGAAAATCAAGAAAGCATTTATAAGACTTTGCCTACTGAGAGATGAATGAGGAGCACAGTGTCATTGCCCTCCT
The DNA here is from genome assembly GCF_013103735.1 of Etheostoma cragini. Classification (NCBI taxonomy): domain Eukaryota; kingdom Metazoa; phylum Chordata; class Actinopteri; order Perciformes; family Percidae; genus Etheostoma; species Etheostoma cragini. The sequence continues at coordinate 1,152,710 of NC_048413.1, read as the reverse complement.
CCCCCTTCCTCTCTTGTTCAGTAATGGGTTTCTACAGTGATGTAGGTGCAGCCAAAAAGTCAGATAAAAATCTCTGGTAATTACCCCTGAGTCATGCTCTGATCTTATCCTAAAGTTGGCCCTCTAGTTATTTCTGTTGGCATGGTGAAACCTGGAGACATGCATACGTACTGCACATGTGAACAGATAATCAGAGAGACAAACATCCTCAGCCTGTGACCGGTATCTAAAACCGAGTGGGAAAGGAATCCTCACACTCATTAACATGTTAACATTTGGTGACATGATTTTTAAACTGCACTGGTCCCAACACATTAAACCTGCTACTGGCTTTTGACTTGATCATTTCGAGTTGATTGACAGTATCCTGGCATCGCCCGACCAAGTGTGAAGTAGAGTGGAACCTCTTGCTAGAGCTCAAAATGTTACTCAACCATTACTTGTCTCAGGAAAAATTGCCATTAACAATATAATTGTCTCTTTCTGTCAAATGTCAAAATAGTTATTTATGGATTTATTTTTAAAGTTTTGAATCACATCCAGAATACATCTTTTGGTTATAGTAAATGTCAAATATATTACGTCATGTGACCCAGATAATATAATAACACAGCCTATGAAGTAAACTACATCTCTTTATTAACACAAAAAAACTGTATTTTGTTCTTAAATGAACATAAAATTGACAAAACCAACAGTCATACCTCAGGACCTTAGCTAATGTTACCAAATTATTGCGTTTTTTTACTTAAAAAATATTGCGATTGGACAATTATGTAATTGTTACAGGCCTACCTCACTGTTCATTTTTGATTTCCAGGGGACATTCTCAGCAAATTATTAACATGTGACGTAGAGGTGTAAGGTCTTGATTAGTTCCTCCTATCCCTGTTAGTTTAGTTTTTTGTAGGTTTTTCCTTATCCGATTTAAGGATCTAACGATGGAGCGTGTCAGATTGCAAAGCCCTTCTGAATTGTGATATTCGGCTATATAAATAACATTTTGACTTGACTTGGTTGTTTAAATCAGTTATATCCTTGACTGTGAGAATGTGTATTTGTGACCTGTGTAACTGTTTGTGTCTGTGCAGGACTACCCCAGGAACAGACACCCAGGATGGAGCCGAGGTTCGGTGGCGTACCATGCTGGTGAGATTTTAAGACTCTTTTCCCTCTTTCTCTTCTTCTCTCAGTCTATATAGTTATATTAATAGAAAGTAGGCTGTGTGTTATTTCCTTCTACGAGTGTGGAATTCCTCCTGTAGCCTTTAATTTTTATTTTTTAGATTAAATAGATAAATCGGACCCAAGCTGCTTCCTCTGAAGCATCTATCTGCTGCTTTTTCGATGCAAACATCACAGGGCACCGCCTCAGCTGGATGTTAAGGTGCCGAGAACAGAGATCAAGGGCGATTGCAGGCAGATAAAAAGCACAGGAAGCAGAGTAAACAGACGGTGGCAGAATCAGAAAGAGGAGAAGGATCTTATCTCCATCAATTTTTTGTGGGAATTCTAAATATCTCTCTAAGCAATGAACCAAATAACAAGACAAAAGGTTTAGCTATCTTTATCTCCCTATGCTTCCCCACACATGTTAAGTCTTGGTTGTTTGTGACGACAGGCCTGTGAACGTTATCTGTACAGGCATTTGCACTAGACCCCCCCCACAGCTCCCATTCCAGGCCTCAGCACACCTTACTATCAGTGCGAAGAGATTAGCTATCAAACGCTGCTGCCATGATATAAGAATGTCGGCATTCTAGGCAGGTAGGTGGTTGTTGTTACAGCACACTGTACAAGCTACAGTAGATTGGCCGGCTCTTTATCTGACAATCCACTGTCAAAGTCAAGATCTTGTTAATCCTTATCAGACTGAAGCTGTTAGCTGGCTTTTTAGCAGCGTTATTTTTTTGTCTAAAGCATCCCATTGTTAATCTCTCTCACAGTGGGTTTCTGCTGCTCTGAAGGAGTCACACGCCACAAATTTCACTTTCTTTCGTACGTTTTTCCCACCAAGTAGTGTGTATGATTTTTATTTTTAGAGGAAGGTTTATATACTTTCTCCCGTTGACCTCTAAATGAGCTATCATAACATATTTTCTTGTTCACTCCACACATTCCGTTGATTTTTCGAATTGATGTGTAGAGTCTCAAATTCCCATATCCCTTGTAGATTCCATTCATAATTTGGATACATTTATAATAATAATAGTTGACAATGTGCGTCCTGCCGGGGTCTGCGGATGATACCTCAGTGCTGATTGACAGACGCGGCCAGTCCTTCCCAGAGGCTCACCATGCCAGTCCCAGAGGTCTAGCGCTGCGGTCTGCCTGGTTTGGCTGCTGTGCGTTGGACGCCACAGAAATGTGCACGCCCCAGCACAGTTCCCATTAATCTTATTTGCTAGAGCCTAAAATGATGTATGTGGCTTTCCACGCTGCACGTGTGGGGTTTTCCTTCCCATGCTTGGGTTAAGGTGCAGGCTACTTTAAATCAACAGCCGGGGCCTCTTCTTCATGACTCGCCTCGCTCCTCCACGCAGCCCGGATTTTCAGCTCAGGAACCTCGAGAATTGCATGCAGATGCTCTTTGGCTCAGGGACAGAAACTTAATGTATACACAGTATTGTATGCACTCGGTCATTTCACCGCAGTAGAAATTGCTTAAAAAAGGAATGACTTGCAGGTTTCCCTGCTAGGTGGAGCCAAGAATTCTGTGAAGAGGTTTTTCTGTGACACCTGGTACCTCTGTTTTTTAACTTTTATTGGTAGTTTTTGTATTTGACCTCAGTATCTAAAGGGCAAAACATGTCTGCCATGATATTCTTGGATTTGGATAGACTCATATTTTTATCATACCTCACATTGCCCTTATAGTAAACTGAGTGTTTGCAATGTTTTTCCCTTTTGCTTGAGTTATATGCTCCAGCCTGGAGGCAGATACATACATTGCATAATGACTCAACATTCCTCTCTTTCCTATTTACTTTGCATGTACACTTTGATTACGGAGCTCTATTTCTGTCATCCTGATTTATGGTGCGTTGTATTGGGCACGCGACCAGTGTTGACCTGGATCACATTTGATGTGTATTATTGACTTTAAAGGTTGTGATCTTACTCCAGATGTATTCCAGTTATATACACAACTGGCTGCCAACCATATCGCTGCTCCTTGTATAGCTTGTATAGTTTAAAAGTTCTTTGGCCTGCGCCTGTGTAACCACGAGTGTTTATGTTGGCCCAGTGTGGACCTCCATCCTGTGTGTTGGCCCGGCTTGTCTCCTCAACTTAATGGCCCGTGGGGCACTGCCGGCCCCTGTGGGCCCTATCAGAAGCAACCAGCCATCCAACCAGTGAGTGCTCCTCGGCAAGCCCGATTAACCCTGTCACCCCCTCCAAACCCCCCATCAGTGAGTCACACGTGCTATGACTCAACACCCGCAGCTGAAGGTTACACCTTACCCCCACCGCCACCCTCCATCCCTCACCACCAAGCCGGCCTCACATAATAGGGCTCAGTCTAACTTATGTGACTGGGTCTAATCAGATTCCAGCTCAGGTTCTCCAAAAACACTTATTCAACATCAACATGTTGTGTGGGGAGGATTGTTTTACCTTCTGACCAAATTGGATTTGGATGACAAAGTCAACACTAACAAGCACAAGCAGAGCCTGGTAAAAACACCAACCACTATTGGAACTGAGCATGTACCGAGAATGTGTCCATACTGTGGAGGTCATCACACAACTAAGGGAATTAAGGCTGGGACCGGCAATAGTTAATCTGCGCTGTTTTTTTAAAACATTTTTTTTGGGGGACTTTTCCACCTTTAATTTTTTTGACAGGGCAGTTAGGTAAGAAGGGGGGGGGGGGAGACACGCAGGAAATCGTCAGAGGGCGGATTTGAACCCTGGACCTCTGGGTCAGGGCATTTTACCATTATGTCAAAAATAAATAAATAAAAAATATATATATATATATGTATATATATATATGTGTGTATATATATATATATGTGTGTATATATATATATGTGTATATATATATATATATATGTATATATATGTATGTATATATATGTATATATATGTATGTATATATATATATATATGTGTATACACAAATCTTTTCACTTTTGGTAACATTGTGAGAAACTGCATTTGTGCTGCATTCATGTGGTGTCGGAATGATCAGAAAAATGAGTTTCCAGCTGGGAAAATTCCCACTGCGTTAACATTGTGAGCTAGGTCGTACATTGATGGAGGTCTGTGTTCTGCCAATTATTCTCTCAATCGCTGTTTGCTGTATAAAATGTCAGCATATTAATGAAAGAAATTGTTAAAAATGTAATTTTCCAAAGCCCACGGTGATGATATCAAATAACTTATTTTTACTGTCCAGCTCAGAGATATTTAGTTTATTATCATAAGACAGAGGAAAGCAGAAACTCCTCAAACTGGAGATGCTGAGTCTTTGTAAAGTTTAACAAAGAATGTATTGATTACTCTTTTTATTTCTATTTAATAATAGATTAGTATTTCTGTCGATCAACTAATTGAGGTCTTAGACCAACACAATGTTGTACACCACTCAGCACCACTAGAAAGCCTGGAGCTAACACGGAAGACTGTAACCTTACCGGAGTCTGTACTGCCTCGTGGCCCAGAAAAGTCCTCCACATGCTGCAGTACTTCACTCTGGCCTAACCAGTTATTTAATTTATTATTGTTCATACATTTTACAAGCTAAGGGCCTCAATGGCAAAAGGCCCCAGGAAGTTTAGATGTCAACAACTCAACACAAATGTTATTTATAGTAAATTCTTAGGGACAAGAACAACCTCACACGTGTGAAATCATGGAAGAATAGAAATCTTTAGTTTTAATTGTTCATGTTTTAGGATTCTGTGAACTTATTGTTCCCTGGGCAGGGAAGCCCAGTCTTGTCCAGGCAAACTCATGTTACGAAAGTCTGTTATCCTTTTCCCAGCTGGTCCCAGTCCTCAGTCGGAGCCTGGCTTCTCCTCCTCTGGGCCCGGCTCCAGTTTTCACCTTACGCTTGCTGCTAGGTTCCCCCCTAACGTTTTCACCCGATGGCGGTCCCAGTGGCTAACATTGTCACCTTCACCAGCTACTTCCTCAGTGTAGGATCTTGACTTTTGCATTAACACCATCACCAGTATTCTGCTCCATCATCAGCATCATAACCAGACCCTGGTTAGCACTGTGCTCATTTTACCTCTCTGGTCTCCAGCACAACTCCAAGTGGAGCCTGCTTCACGTAGTTCCAAAGCACACTTGACAAAAACAACAGAACATATTAATGTACGCTCCAAAACAAAGATAGCCAAATCTCATTTTACTGTAACTTACACGTAATGTTATATGACAAGTAATATAACTTACATCAAGCTTTATGGAGCAACTAAAAGTCAAGATATCTTGGCTTCAACTGCTCGAATTCCTTCTTTTTTTTTTTAAATGTGTCTTTCTGGAAGTGCAGTACTAGATGCTTGAGAACACCTTTAACCTGCGAAATGTCAGGAAATGTTTTTTTCTCAGTTGTTGTCGATGTGTACAGGTAGCTTTTTTTGTGTAATCCACAGTCCAAATTCTAAAGAAATTCAATTTCCTGCAAATATAGAATATTAAGTGAATTATATACCGATTAAAATCAGCAAATCCTCACAGTCGAGGATCTTGAATGGAGAATTCGTTGCATTCTTTACTTAATTAATGACTCTCATTGTTTATCAGAATTGTTGGTAATTCATATTTTTTTGTTCCATTGAATGTATGTAATCGTTTCAGCCCCAATCTCATTATTTATTAAGGACACTCACTCACGCAGAACAGAACATTTTCATTCGGTCGGTGTGTCTTTAGTAAAAGGGAGAGCAACAGTAGTGATTTTAAGGATGATTCAGAGCCGTGTCCCTCTGGTTTAGTGTTTGAAACTGGAGTTGGAGTCAGTAAATTCATAAATCAAATCAAAATAAATTTGCGAACAAGCTGCCCCAGAATTTTGAAGATCGACTCCAGCGAACATCCCTCCGGCCACATCCCTTCTCCTACCTTTCCTGTCCCAGTGAACTAGCTCCATCGCTGGGTTCAAACCTGGACTTCCACACCCCAACCCACCACCAGGACCGGCCCCTGTCACTCTTCAAAGCCGCCCTGCTCTGCGGTTTTTAGCGGCGCTGTGCCTGTGCCGGCCTGGCTCCAGTTTGCCTAGTGTGTGGGGTTGTGACAAAGGCCTGCATGGGAGTCGTAATGATACAGTGTCTCAGTCTCCCTCCCGGTACTCAGATAGATTGTTTAAACAGGATCCTGAGCCGGGGATGGGTCCCATGACAACTCCATAAATATTTACCAGCAGCAGCCACGCCGCTTCGCTCGGGGAGCGCTCGTCTGCAGGCTACCTCCGCAATGTTTTTCTTTTGCCCTTTTTTCCGTTGTCTTTCGCAACTGTAGTATGTGTTGTTTTGATGATTTCCTTTGAATGTTGTTGATGTCTCATTTTTTGTGTGTTGTTACTAGCGCTGCTTTCACCTTTCTTTTTTTTTTCTCCCTCACACATCACCATCTAGCAGGAATGTCAGGATGTCCTGTATGTTAGCACGACATTGTATGTACAGTACACAAGTCACACGCTGTGGTAAACCCATTACAAGACGCAGTGAAATTCCCGTCCGCGGAGGTTCAGTTCAGCACTGGGACATGTTAGGACAAAGATGAGTGCAAAAGACCTACACTTTCCTTAAAAACGCCTTAGAAGATTTACAAAAGTCTCAAGTATTTTCTCTTGCCGGCAGTAAGCAGTAATGTTTGTAATTGAATGTTTTAGTATCTGAATGCAGGCTGTCTGGAGACGTTAAAGCACATTTAGTCCTGCTGGTTTTACATCATACTTTATTATACATGCTTGTGAAACAAGGTATTACATGAGTTTTTTCCTGTGGTAATAAACATGTCTTGTTAAGTTGGTGAAACCTGCAGAAACCCTGCTCACAGGTCAACAACTACATTGTTATGCAGTGGTGTAGAAGGTTCAGGTCCTTTGATACGAATACCACGTCTGTTATATGTGAAAGTCCTGCAGGAAAAGGTACTTATGGTATTAAAAGTAGAAATTGTCACTGCAGAAAAATGGCAGCAGGGATTTTTACACTATTATATATTATCTTATTAGATTTGTATTGCTCTGCTAGTGATTATTATCATTAGGGCCCGAGGCGAAGGTCCTATTGACACTGAAGGAATTATTATTCCTTCCTCCGGCAAATGAATTGCCTTTTTGATTTGATTGACATACTCAGAAACTCACCAGAATTGGCGGTCACATCAAACCTGGTGATTATTTTAAGGTTTTCGGGAATAGGGGCACTAAAATGGCTCGCTAGTGCCCCCTACAGAGTTAAACAAAATTGTGCCCCTGCAGTGGTTTTTTATTGTGGACTAACAAAACCGGGTACTCATATGTAGCATGTCAAGACGTACAGAAAAGCTCATTGGACCCATATCAACGGAAAACAAAGTCCGCCATTTTGAATTGAAAGTTCAAAATTTGAGCAACTTTGGCCATTTCCACGTCGTACTTTAACAAACTCCTCCTTGAGATTGCATCTGATCGACTTCAACTTTGGTCTGTGCCATGGTAAGGCCTGTGAGATGAAAACTTCTTAAACGAAAAACTTTTCGTCATAGGGCATGGCCGTGGCGGGGCGGCCATTTTGTGCATTGTCCATGAAACAGGAAGTGGGTATAACTTGAATGTGCATTGTCCCATTGGCTCGAAACCTTTCAGGATTCATAAGAGTCCAACCTCGAGGACATCTGAAGGCAGATATTGGCTCAAAGTCACAACGCCCACTAGAGGCAAGAGGAAGTGGCGGGGATAAATCCTAGGGGGCGGACCAAACCGTGACCAATCAAAATGGAACTCTCTGCTGAGTTCAGTGATTTTCATGATTTCCCAGCGAGTTCAACGCCGACCCCAAGCGCTGCAGGCCGGAGTCGTACCCGCGGCCGCTGCGTCTGAGTTTCAGTCTGGAGTTTTTAATGTGCGTTTCTATTTTCAAGTTTGTGTTTTGTACGGTCTCCTGTGTATTTGTGTAAGTTTGATGTATTTTAAAGGCCCTTGCCTGTGGTGTGTGGCATTAGTTTATACTACATACTTACATGTCCCCATACAATTAAACATTAAATAAATTAACTACTAACTAAAGCTGTCAAATAATTGAAGTATAGTAAAAAGTACAATTTGTTTTCTTTTTTCCTATGAGTGGAAAGTGGCATGAGAAGAAACGTGCATTTGTACTGAAGCACAGTACTTGAATAGATGTAAGTGATTACATTCCAATACTGTCGTGAAATGGATTAAGAAATAGCTGCAGAGTTGAGTTTCCTTCCTCCCCCGACAGATGATGGCAAGATCTTTCACGGCAGCGGGGTCGGAGACGCTTTCGGTCCTCGCTGCGTCAAAGGGGACATCATGGGCTGCGGCATCATGTTCCCACGAGACTACATCCTGGACGGAGAAGGTGAGGGCAGAGGGTTCAGGTGCTGCAATTACACTGTCACTCATTAAAGTGGGAGGTTTGGTTCTTAAACCTGCTTATCGTGGTTTAGCGTAAGGCAACAGTTGGTCTTAACACAGTTTATAGTGTTGCATGTGGGAAAGAAATTGGATGCGCACCAAAATCCCCCGCAGAGAAAACAGAACAGTCACTGAAAGGGGAAGCACTAATCCCACCACACCCCCAATCATTTCCATGGGAGACACATATAGTCTTTCCTGCTCTCGGGTGGGTTTAATCCGTTTTACATGACCGAACCTTTCATAACATCTTGGAGACGGCCACTAATGTCATCTAACCTTAATAGGGCCCACTTGCCAAACTCCAAGTACTGTGTATTTTATCTCCTCTGCTCTTCATTCCCACTGTGCACTGTGTTTGTCCTCAGGTGACGTGGACGACTGGGACCGGCTGGAGGTCCGTCCAGGTCACGCCGGCGTCCAGAACATCCTGTACCTTAACGACGAAGAGGAGGAAGAGGAAGATGGGGAAGAGGTAGAGGAGGGACAGGAAGGCAGGAAGGTCACGGTGAGGAAAACACAATATAAAAACGGGTGACATACATATATACTGTATATATATATATATATATGATTCAATACTTAATAGCCATGCTACTAAGTTGTTAGGAATTTATTGCAGTGTACAAAAAAAACAAAGCATTCACATTCATAGCAGGACAGTCAATACCTGTTATACACGTAAAGATACATATAGACAAAAAAACCACCCACCCACAAATGCATATAAAATATGCTGAAGGGCACTCTAAAAGTCAGTGCAGTCAAGAGTTCTGAAGCGTCCGTGAGGTGCTGTGGTTGTGTCGAGGATCCGTTGAGTAGATGAATGGTTCTGCATTAGGTGCTATTCTTCTATATTGTTTTTTATCGCAATGAAAAAAAACAAAAAACAACCACTCGCTGATCTGCGTTACATTAATGTTTCCATCCTTTGGACTATGCTTTGGATTTGTTGGGCTCATTTGGCGTTAACGTCCTTAGTGAGAAAAGGCTCCGTACTTTTTCATTTGTCAGGTAATAAATTCCCACAGGTGTACACAGAAACAGGCTTTACCATTTGGCTATTTCATATGCAGACTATTTATTAAATTACCAGTAAACAAGGTCTTTTGTGATATGTATTGTTATCGAGATATGAAATGAATTATATACAGTTGCTTATTGACGCACAATGCAAGGAAGGAGCAACATCAGCTTTCATTTGGAGTCGTCTTTCGGTCAACGTGATAAAGGTTACATATTTATGTGAAGGAAATATCTATTTCTTTAGCTGCTAGGTGAGACATCGTGCTCACAGGCTGGTTGCTAACTTTGTCTGTCTGTCGTTTGGTGCTGAGCATGTAGTGTCCAGATGTTTCTTAGATGATGATGGACAGTCGTGAAGATGACTGGGGTGACTGGGTCAGGTTTGGATGCACTGTAAGAAGCCGAAAAGGTCCTTATTGTTAAAAAGGAATACTCTAACACTTTTGGAACTTGAGAATAGCGATAACTGTTCTGGCAGTGTGTAGCCTAGGTTAGCAGTCTGTGCTGAATGTCCGCCGTGGTTACATGTAGCTTTGGACCCTACGTTGTACCCTAGTCCTCCACAGCTGGTGGAGCAACAACTGGATAGTCCACCCAGTATTCCAGGCTGGGAGAAAAACGTGCTCTGCTTTATTGTCATTTCTTTAAACCAATCATTATCGTCTTGGGCGCTGCTAAGGGTGTGCCTCTAAAAAATGTGTACGTTTAAAGGTAGTTTAGGGGTGCAACAAAAACTCCAACTGGACAGTTAACCATAGTCCAGTCTATCAATATAGACCACATTTCCTCCTACATACCCAGTTTCTCCTTGAAATCAAGGAGAGGGTTAACTTTTCCTTGTACAACTGTCCGACCTTGATCACAGAGCACAGGGGAGACCCTTTGTTTTTCCGTCTTAGCCTCCAGTTGTTAGGCTAATCCCGTCACTCTCTGCTAGAATGACGCAGACACAGCGGCGTGGTAGCTTCAGCGTAGCGCCTACACACTACCGCACATCAGCAGGGAGCAGCTGGATCACCAGACTGCTTTTCTATTGGCTGTGAGCTGGCTGAAGGCTAGATGCAGTTCCAAGTAGGACTGCAAGGAACAGTTATCTACGGAATATTTGGTCTTGTAATCTTTTGGTCTTTGAAATGCCAGCAAACTGCAAAAAGAAAAGCTCAATGCAAGTTCCAAGAGTCCAAGGTAACGTCTTCACATGTCTCGTCTCGTCTGACCAACCGTCCAAACCTCTTACAAAGATATTTACTTAACAGTCATAGAAGAGTACAAGACAATAAAATATTCACCTTTGAGTTGCTGAAACCTATACATGTACATGCACGATACATCGTTATACATCAAATCAACTCGACTTTATTTAATGGATCCAAAGTCCTCAACACACACAGGAAAACAAAACCAAAATGACGAAACAAAAGAAGAAAAACTGAGTGATGATAAATAGTATCAATAATAATAATAGTAGTAAAAGCACAAGTTACACAGTAGCCATAGTAACAATGGTTAGCTTAGGCACAGTAAATAGATATGCTTCACAGCCTTAGAGTGTCTACAGTCTAAATAGTACAAGACTGTAGGTCCAGTTATTATATTGTATGTTTTTGGTAAGCCAAGCTTAGCAACTTCCATTGCAATGATAACTTTAATATTGTTGTGTAACATCACTCTTACCTTTTTTATTATATATTTAAATCCATCTCTTGCTGTAATGTTTTTCCAGGAAGTCCCTTTACAACGCTGTTTTAATCACTGTGGTTTTCACTTTGTCTCCTCTGCTAACTCGCCCAGACAGTCCTGCTAGTCGAGGCCGGGGGGGGGGTCACCGAGTCCCGACTTGCACCGGTCTCGGAGCGCACGTAGTACTGAGATCCAAGTCTCACCCGCTCGGGTCTCAGTACTACGTGTAATCCAGGGATCTGTTCATATTTTTTCAGCAGGACGCATTACCCTCAATGCACTGCTCCTTGACATCCCAGAGGTCTCGGCTGCACGCGTGTGCAGGTTTCGGTGTTGTTCAAACTAACAGGCCCTGTTGCCGTTTCACTCACCCTTCATCTGGAACTGAATAGCGGTTAAGCCTTTTCTTTTTTCGAGTGGGTGGTGCACTCAGTGTTTGATAAGTGATTTATCGAACACACACACACTCCACACTACTTCACTTGTTGCTTTAGTGTGTCGGTATTTGCTCTCAGACTTGGAAAGAGGCCCTCGGTATTGGCATTGAGAAAAAAATCTTGTTGATGTTCTTTTAAGAACAGCTGGATAATGTTGGATCACGTGCTGATTTAGCAGAGACATGTACTGTAAACACTGGCTTTCTTTCCTCCTCCGAGAACAGACCTTACACTCACGTATTTGTTTGACGATATTTTCCAAACTTTGCATAATTTCTGTTTCCAGCTGGCACAATGTGTGCTCTCGGAGGAAGTTTGTATTACACTCCGTCGTTGTCATGAAGAGCCATTTCTTTTAGGAGTAATTGTTCCAATGGAAGTGTGTTATTACGAGAGTGTCTTTTAACTCGCTGTCGCCCTCCTGTGGTCCTGCAGGTCTTCTTCACGAGGAACGGGAAGCTGATGGGCCGGAGGGAGATGGGGGTTCCTCCCGGGGGCCTCTACCCCACCGTGGGGATGCTGAGCAGTGGAGAGAAGGTCAAAGTGGATCTGCATCCGCTCAGTGGATGAGCAAAGTGCAGGACCTGGACTCGTGATGCCCTGCATACAGCTGGCTGCCCTGTAGAGCTCACCGACGGTAGCCTAGCATGCTGCTAACTCACGCAAGAACCCACTCCCATTCAGCTGCACACATTAACGCCGCGGTCACCGTCGCCTCTGCTTTTATTTATAAGACCTGTACATTCTCACAGTCGTCACAGAAACCCAACCAGAGCGTCCTCGTGGCCGGGAAGTAGCACAGCGGTGGTATACGAGCTGTGCAGCTTACAGCATGCAGGAATAGACACCTCCAAGCTAAGAAAACAAAAACACCTCCGGGAAGATATTGAACTGTTAATTCTATGCAATATGTACTGCTATCATCCTCCCATCTAACCTCCCTCTGCATGCAGTGTTATCTGAACACTGAGCGGTTAATTCCCTCTCACCAGGTCTGGCACACTTGGTCTATTTCATTTCATCGCGACCCCGAGCAAAGCAGAGCGAGGCCAACAGTTGTGCCAAGTCAGAGCTCGTTGGTGGTTTATGTTTCAATATTCTCTCTCTCTCTCTCTCTCTCTCTCCCTCTCTCTCCCAGTCCTCTCTCTGTGTGAGGCTGCCCCCCTGTGAGCGAGCAGGGACCTGCTGCTGCCCCACCTCGCTTGCTCGCTGCTCCTCCTGGAGCTGGCTCAAAGTGGTCCGTGGATCCGTTGCAATATTTCAGAAAATGCATTCACGCTCATTATGCATAAGATTATGTTATGAGGATTATTAGAGGTTTGGCAATCACAAGCTCACATACAGTAAGATGCTGTTACTCAGCAGCGTCAGATAAGAGTGGATGGATAGTGTTGTTATAGTTACATAGAAACATATAGAACAACATATAGAAACACGCCAGGTATATTTCTACAAGGGAATATGCGGAATACACATTTGAATTAATCTTGTACGTTCAAAGTTCAGGGAATGCGTTTTTTTTTTGCACTTCGGGGGGGCTGGGGAGATATTTAGGGCAGACATGAATACGCTGGTGGACAAAATAAAAAAAACCACCTTCGAGTGGAACGCATTCTGATGCAACAGCACAATCCATCAGCCATAAAAGTAACATAACATTTTACTCCAAACCTTGCTGTTGTATTGGACTGTGTCAAACTGTTAAATATGTTAGTGTGTTTTAATATTTTGTCCATTGGTTTGACTTACTAAGCATGTTTGCCCTCAATATGTAGGATTAATTCAATCCTTTCCTTTTCCATTTTTGTCACTCTAAAATTGGAATTATGTGATATCCTGAGGTTTAGTCTGCTCAAATTAATTAGATTTAAGATAACTATTTTTCCATAATGCCATAAGTAATGTAGAATTAACTGCTGGGTGTTTTTTTTTTTTTAAGCTTAAGACAATCATGTTTGATTGCTGTGTGTGTGTGTGTGTGTGTGTGTGTGTGTGTGTGTGTGTGTGTGTGTGTGTGTGTGTGTGTGTGTGTGTGTGTGTGTGTGTGTGTGTGTGTGTGTGCGCGCAGCATTGGACAGCTGCACCACAGGTTAGTATCACAGAGACAGCTGATTATCAGCTTCCTGCTCTCTCACTTCTAACTGATCGCCATGGTCACCCGTGCACAAGCATAGGACCACCTTGGACTTCAAGAAGCTGGCATTAACACTTTCACTGTTTGCTGACATTTTCTAGACCACACGATTATTTTTCACTTGATTTGATCTTTTAGTTAACCCTCATGTTGTCCTATATCAATGTTCTTTTTAATTCCCCAAAATAACATGATTGATTCCACCCATCGCTCTTTGCCAAGTACAAATCTCTACTTTCGTTCATTTTGGGGCGTCTTATTCAATTTTATAGCATTTCAAAACAAGTCGAAGTGGTTGTGAAATAGTATTGAGTAAAAGTTGACATATGCCAGTCTGTAGTCTAAATAATTCCTAATTCATAATTCTAATTTCTAACTCAAACATTAGGTTACTTTCCTATAAATGAGGTTTATTGATCATAAATTCAAAAAAATAACTGTAAAACTAAAGTTAATAGGTTAGTGTTACGTAGTGTTACATGTAAAAAAGTGACAAACATTAAAAAAACATCAAGTGTTTAAAAAAAAGGGACAAAAATGTGAGAAAAAGTAAAAAACATTCATAAAAAGCATCAACTAAAGTGATGATTTTCAATTTTGACGGGAAGACAACACGAGGGTTAAGGAGAGGCATCCTTATTTTCTAGATGAATCTATTAAGGTGTGTGTCTGTGTGTCCTGGTGTGTGTTGGTGTGATGTCATGTGTCCCTGTCTTTACTTGTATATGAATCATTTTGTTTTGCTGTCCCTCTCAAACAGCAGACATACAAGTTCATCAATTAATCTAGAAAATAATCTGTTTATCTGCTGATTACTTTCTTGATTGATGAACCGTTTGGTTTATAAAATGTATTAATAACATACATTTTTGGGGCATTTTTTGCCTTTACTTGATAGGACAGGTGAAGACAGGAAAAGGGACCAGGTGCTGCAGTAAGACTGAGCCACGTGACTCTACCAGGTGAGCTGCCACGGCGCCCCAGCTCAGTGATAATCATCCAATCAAAATACAGAAAGGCAGATTAATGGAGAGTGGAAATAATCGTTCCGTGCATTTCGCCATCACTTTGCTGCTGCAGCAGTCTCGCATAGCCAGGTCTATCTCTAGAGTGCTGAGTCTGAGCTGGACTATGGTCTGGCTGCACTGGCCATCTAGACTGGGACAGGGGTGGGGGGGTGGGGGTTATTTCGGCTCGTTTGTATTTCTTAAACCAATCATAATCTAAGTCTAATCCCTGGATGCAGCGACGGTGCCATTGCAAAACAGAGAGAGTGTGAGAAAGGTAAACCAGACTAGCAGCAGATGTTGTTCAGTCTCGTATCAAATTAAGTAATTTACTCACTGATGATGATGATGATGATGATGATGCTTATGATGCTATAATGAATTAGTGCTCCACTGACCATTGCTTTCCTTTAAACACACTCATGAAGAAAAAGCATTGACGCAGCAGAATCAGAAATATTATTCTTATTTTGGATTCTACGCATTTTTCTTATCAAAACCTTCTGGCTACATTACCCACAATGCAACTTGACCACAAGCTGAAGCCTCAAGCAAAGAGCACTTCTTTCTAACTCCACACTCCCAGTTTTTTTTTTACCCATTTTTAAAATAATCTAAAATGTTAGAAAATGTGTTTTTCACATATTAGTTCTCAAAAAGACTTTGCTGTGTAAATAGGGTTTAACAACTTAGACTTAACATGATTGTGAAGCCTAAGTCATATCAAAGTGTATGATATGGATTAGTTAATACCGGTTACCCAGGATCATAGGCTCAGTTAAACCAGCTAACCCAAACAGACTAAGTTGAACTTGCTTTGTGATACAAACCTCAGAGCTGAAGCAATCCGTGCAGGTGAATGAGAAATATTTGTTGTATCGTGTCAGTGGGAGCTGGTTCCCACACAAATTCTACATTATATTTAGTATCAGCCAAAATCCTCAAATTCCTCTGCATCTTCCCACATCTGTACTTGTCCATTACGTCAGCAGCCCTGCAACATGAACTCTAATGTACATTCCTCTGAGGTGCATACAGCAGGTGTCTGCAGTGTTGAATCATTTATACTGCAGACTGTGATGCTAGAAATACAACGTGATGTAAAATTACTAGACAGGGTCAACTATTAAATCACATATCTGCTGGAGATTTGTAGCTGTTGTCATGCATCTTGTTTTAGAGCCATTGATGATGTAATAAATATGTAAACAGTTGTGTTTTTCTTCTCCTGCAGGGCTGGATAGAGACTTAAGTTCAGGTTGTTACAGCTTGAACTGTTAAACTTCTTATGCTAGACAGTGCAAAGATATTAATGAGACACTGGTGTGGACCTTCTGGGCCGCATCTAAGTTCAGGGTATTTAGTCACTTGTATTGAAGTTTACTCCGAATCTCAGTATACAAAACGTTTCACGGTTCAACCAAATTAGAGCTAAAAGTGGTTTAAGGGTTTTTGTAGCGTCTGACTTTACTCACCGAGGTCTTCTGTATTACTCCTCGCATTGTTGACTTGCACTATAATGGCCTTGTTCAGTACATGTACGATCATCAATAAAGGTTTCAGTAACGTAACAAAGTAGTGGATTGTTTTGTTTGAAATGTACTTTAAAAAAAGGAGATGTTGGTAAGTCACCCAGTAAAGGGTTTAGAAGTTGACTTCATTAATGGTTAATCAAAATTTCGGCTGGTTTTATTCTTTTTATTTGGCAATGTTGGTAATCCATGAATGAATTAATACTCACATTTTCTAATACTATTAAGTCTGAATAGAAGTGTTAAGTTGTTAAGAGTTTAACCTAGATTTTCTGCTTTTTTCCTGAAAGAAAGTGGTGGGAATCACTTCTGAAGGGACACTACATGTTGAAGTTATATAAGAGATGTTAAACAGGTAGCTAAAAGTTATGGATAAATGGTTTAAGCATTATTTCACTTGTTAGCCAATCAGAGTGTGGCTGCTTAGCTCATTGAATTTGAATGAGAACTGGCGCAAATGGAGCTGAGCCTTCCTGCAGGCTTTCTATACCACGCTAGAATGGCTTGAAACAAGGTAACCACGGTAACCAAGTTACAGACTCCATGCTAGGACATTACCTCAATGTAATGAAATGTGTGTGGCAGGGCACCTTTAATCAATAATTTACAAACCATTAAAAATCCACGCCGATATGGATGTTGTCGGTGTCAGTTGGCCGATCCAACACTTTGGTCCAATCAAAATATCTCAACAACTTTTGGAAGGATTGTTGTGACGTTTTGTTCCAACGCTCATGACAATGTTTCCTAAAGACTTTGGTGAATCACTTTGCTAATTAGACTGGATTTGTTTTCAGGTGGAAGATTCGTAGCCACTGTAATTTGTTCACTTTTAATAGATAAAAGTGGCTTCACCTTTGAAAGGCACCTCCGCGCTGATTCAGTCTTGCATTCAGCAGTATATAACATTTATTTAATCAGGTAATGTTATTGAATCTCTTTGCGAGAAATAACTTATGCGTTGCTGGATCATTGAATGAAGTTTCTCAACAACCATTTGATGGATTGTCATGTAATTTGGTTCAGACATAAGCATAACGTTACACTGAAACCAGAGGATGAATCGAATGACTTTCCCTCTTACGTCATCAAGTCAGTTATAATTTGTCATAAGTCAAAAATCATTTAGTTGTTGTGGGAATTATTTGACAGGACAGATGAAGATATGAATGGGGGGGGAGAGAGGGAACGACATGCAGTAAAGGGCAGCAGGTCGGAGTCAAACCCGGGCCCGCTGCGTCGATAGGTAAACCTCTAGAAATGGGCACCCACTCCACCAATTGAGCTATCTGGGCGCCCAAGTCAAAACACTTTCATTTAAAACTACCGATTATAGCTAAACAGAACTCAACAGTGACCGCCCAGTTTAATAACTGCTCTGGTCCGCCTCAAAATTGCCCCTGACCTTTTACTGAATGCTGATATAGAGTGTTAAGCCTGGAACCAACCAACCCGCCACGACATGAATCGTGACCATAAAATCTCTAATTCTTTAAAAAAAAAAAACATTTTCAAAAAGACAAAGGTACATTAGCTCTTCACATGGTCAGTAAATGTTATCATGTCAATGGCAGGTTGGACCAATCAGAGCCATTGCGGTTACTCTTAGAATTGTGGGTAGTATAGTTTTTCTCCATAAGCACTTGAATAAAACAAGTTTTTACCAGGTTTATTTCATAAGGACTTCTGGCTTCTACAGGAGCAGAAACCTTTGTTTCACAACGCCGTAGCTCGTGGTCAGCCGACCTGCAAAACATGACATCCCATCAGCCTCAGCTGTACTTTGTTTACTGCTAATTACCAACTGTTAGCATGCAATCACATTAAACTAATACTGTGAACACGGTAAACACATGCTAAATATCAGCATGTTAGCATGCTGCGTTAACATTTAGCTCAAATATTCTGACAATCGTTATTACTCATTTCAAAGATTCAAAAGTTTATTATAAACACTATTGTTACTGTAGTTATTATTCAAAATGTGACATGTTTATTGGTGTACAGCTATTGTCAAAATCAATTTACTTATATGATTACAATAAACAGACTGGAGGATTTTCATGTTAAACCCCCCCACCCCCAACTTTATGTTACAGGAACCTTATTAAGCGCAAACTGGCTTTGTTTTTTTTTAATTCACTTAGAACAGCCTAACTTTTATTTGAAAGACTAACAGTGGAATGCCTTTAATTTAAAGTAATTGTTTCCTGTTTAAATAGTGCTTTGTCCCTTTTAATAATCCTCTTTCTCACCTTTCAATGCCTGAACTCCAAGAACTAACATGCTGATGTCCTCTCTTGTCCTACAGGAGTTTTATTCTGAATAGCTAAACAGGTAATTAAGAAACAGTTTTGGAACATACTTAAAAATTGAATGAAATCAGTCTCCTTTCCGACCAGCACCTTTAATATTCTTCTCCTTCCTCCTCTCCCTCACCCTCAATGGAGTCGACTCCAACCTCCTCATAATCCTTCTCCAGAGCTGCCATGTCCTCTCTGGCATCAGAGAACTCTCCCTCCTCCATCCCCTCACCCACATACCAGTGAACAAAGGCCCTCTTAGCGTACATCAGATCAAACTTGTGGTCAAGCCGAGCCCAGGCCTCTGCGATAGCAGTGGTGTTGCTCAGCATGCACACGGCCCTCTGGACCTTGGCCAGGTCTCCACCAGGAACTACAGTGGGCGGCTGGTAGTTGATGCCCACCTTGAAACCAGTGGGGCACCAGTCCACAAACTGGATGGCGCGCTTGGTTTTAATGGTGGCAATGGCAGCATTCACATCTTTGGGCACCACATCACCACGATACAGCAGGCAGCAGGCCATGTATTTGCCGTGGCGAGGGTCACATTTCACAAATTGATTTGCTGGTTCAAAGCAGGCAGTTGTGATTTCTGCCACCGTTATCTGCTCATGGTAAGCCTTCTCAGCAGAGATAACAGGGGCATAGGTG
>NC_048413.1:1116222-1133238 GCF_013103735.1 Etheostoma cragini | reverse complement strand
GTAAGAAGGACGCTCGATATCGAGGTTCCTACGGCAGATATCGTAGATGGCCTCGTTGTCCACCATGAAGGCACAGTCTGAGTAATCCAGGGTGGTGTGGGTGCACAGGATGGAGTTGTAGGGCTCCACCACGGCAGTGGACATCTGGGGAGCTGGGTAGACTGAGAACTCCAGCTTGGACTTCTTGCCGTAGTCGACAGACAGGCGCTCCATCAGCAGGGAGGTGAAACCAGAGCCGGTGCCCCCTCCGAAGCTGTGGAAGACCAGGAAGCCCTGAAGACCGGTGCACTGATCGGCCTGAGGACAGAGAGGGAGAGACAGAGAGATACAGTCGGATGGCGGCCTCAGACAATTTTGCCAGGGCTTTAGCCCCAATTTATTTTGAAAAGTTGACTGCCAAATATGAAACCGTACAATAGCTTGTAAACCCCCGAAATCATAAATTGCCGTATTTCACTGTGCTTCAGGTAATGGACGCGCTGTTCTGTGGACATGCTGCAGAGATGTGTCCTGTTTGTGCTCCGTGTATCTCTGCTGTAGTTTCAGTTTTCCACTTCAGATGTAGAGCAGCGTACAGCCACTTCCCTAGACTGTGTCTGTCAACAGGTCTGAGATCTACCGTATCAGAGAAATCACCTAATTATTGTTGTAATAACTTTATTTTTCTCAAAATATCATAACTCCTATCTCGGAGAACACAGATGGGATGAGTTATATTTTGAATGCGCAAACAGTTTTGAACATGAGCAGAAATCTTGCTCAAACACATCTGAAATATTACAGTCTAAGGGTTTATTAATTCATTAACAATTCATTTATCATTGAGTAGAATAATTTTCATATAGACAATAAGGAGGTTACATCCTCAACAAAAGATGTAAAAGAAGAAGGAAGAGTAAATGATGCCTATGCTGTATGTGTGCTGACTCAGATGTAAATAGAAAAGTCAATCCAAAGGAGAATACATTTAAAAAGCAATACAGAAGGCCTGAGAGCTTTTCTGCAAAATATTCCATTATGTTTTTATATTGGGATTGTCATGTTTCCCTTTATGCAAAGATATTTCTAGCATAAAGCATATGGTCAGTTTTGATTAGGCCAAATGTTGGTTTACGTCTACAAACTGGCCAGCTAAAATAAACACTGGCTACAAACAAGCTGGGCAAGCCAATCCCCGTTTTGCATTGCATTCAGTTAAGTTAAATGGGTCCAGGCTAAGCCCTGAACCTCCTCAAGTCCTAGAAACGCCCCTGGATACAGTTATGTAATTTTATTCAAAAAGTAGGAACAGATTCCTGATATCAAGTTACCCACCAGTTTATGGATCCGGTCCATCACCAGGTCGATGATGTCTTTGCCGGCGGTGTAGTGTCCACGGGCGTAGTTGTTGGCAGCATCCTCCTTGCCTGTGATCAGCTGCTCAGGGTGGAACAGCTGGCGGTAGGTCCCAGTGCGCACCTCATCTGAAGAGACAGATCAGAAGTCACTTGAAGATTTCATTTTAGGAAAAAAGGTCAACTTTGTCATCTATATTTTATGGGAGTTTACCGATGACGGTGGGCTCCAGGTCGACAAAAACAGCCCTTGGGCTGTGTTTTCCAGCTCCGGTCTCACTGAAGAAGGTGGTGAAGGAATCATCTCCTCCTCCGATGGTCTTGTCACTGGGCATCTGTCCGTCCGGCTGGATCCCATGTTCCAGGCAGTAAAGCTCCCAGCATGCATTGCCAATCTGGACACCAGCCTGACCGACATGGATGGAGATACACTCACGCTGAAAAAAAAAATTTGAAGCATGTACCATTAAATATTGCCAGACATCTACACATTTGAACTAATTAGATGCTTGAGATCATCAGACCTAAAATGCTAAGGTCAAAGGAAGGAGGGGGAAAAAGAACCAGATAGAGATAATACAACATTATGACAACATAGCTGCTGCTGAAAAATAATTTAAAAATTCTTTAAAATACAGTCTGGTCAAGTATGAGCTCATTTCCCCTAATTGTGGAGGTGTCTTACTCAATGTTATTAATGATATACATCATGTTTCAGATGTCCTGCGATAGGCCTACTATGACGAGCCAGCTATGTGTTAATAATAGTGTAATGGAGACGTATGGAACACGTAACGTAAAGTAAAAAAGTGGAATCAAAATGTCGGACACCGCGGTTAAATTATCTGCAAGGCGATTTTCCCCCAATCGCAGGAATAAATCTTACATAGTTGGCAAAAACAACAATGCTTAAACATGTTGAAGAAAACATAGATGCCAGTGTGACTGTACAATGCAAAATTTAACTGCGACGTTTACCAGAAAATAATCTTCGCGGGCCTCGTCTGTCAAGGTGAGTTCAGTTGCCATTTAATAGCTCAGACTTTCTAACTTGTGAAGTTACCGATAAATAAAACAACTTTCTTTTAACAGAACGTCTTAGCTTATGGCTAATGTTACGTTTATATTTCTGACGTGACGTTGTTTAAAAAACAATTTACAATTTTGTTTATTTTATTTTTAAGAAAAGAATTTTAAAGAAATTATTTATTTTTCCTTTATTATGGTGACAGTGGATAGAGATGGACTACACGCAGCAAGGGCCGCAGGTCGGATTCGAACCTTGGACTGTATTAACATTAACGGTCTATGATTTGAACCCGGGCCGCTGCAAGACTCAGCCAACGTGGGCGTAGCTGTTACTGGGTGAGCTAGAGGTCGCCACCAAAGGCAGTTACGTTAATGTTAAGGCGGAACATGCCTCGGCTCGTGGCTTTCCATTCTGAGGAAAATACAGTATCATACCCTATACTTATGCCCTCATGGAGTTTTGAAAATAGTTATTAAAACGTAACGTCAACTGCTCTTCTAATTTGCCACGAATGAAAATTCTAGCTAGCCAATGTTAGCTAAAGCTAGCGTTAATAGCTAGCTTTTTCCGTCCTTTTAATGGCTAGCTAGCTAGTTTTTACAAACTGAAGCGCTGTGGGCCGGGTTAAATCAAAACGAAAACATCCCATTATTCCATACTTACCATGTTTTCTGACGTTGCGTCCTAAATGTGTTGAAATAAGGATAGATAAGGATAGTGAGTTTAAGGACTAAACTCACAGCTGCGCTACCAAGAGTGCTATGTGAGTTGCTATGACAATGGCTAGTTTTTAGGCAAATGCCTTTTATCCCGGAGTTAAGAGCGGGAAATATCTGCTTTTGTTTTGCAGTTTTGAAACTAATTAACAAACCTAGAGGGGGGGGGGGGGGGCTAAAGAACTGCTTAATCCGATTGGTCCTGGGACAAAAGAGCCCCTTTCTTATTGGTTACCCAAAGACACGCCAATGTTAAATAGTTTTTAAATATTTGCCAGACTTATTGACGTGACAATCCATTTTATCAAGATTAAAAAATAACATGTAGGCTATACCATACAATTTTTACGTTTATTATTTTTGTAAAATCCCAAATCCACAGAGGTGTCAAATGTCTTCACATTTAATACTCCGGTAGAAGTATAGATACCAGGGTATCAACTCAAGTTTTTAACTGGTTCTGGTTTCAAAACTACTTAATTGTATGAAAGTCCCCAGATGACAGTAGCTACTCAGACAAAACATTTTGCATACAACAATTTATTTAAACAGTTATGAAGGATATTTGGTCCCTTGGTTTTAAAAACATCAGTATTTCAATCCAGTTATTACTTTTTTAAGTCTAACATGTACATACAGTAGGTCAACTGAATAGAGGGTAAGGTGACTAATGTATTTTCCACTGAAAGTCGAAACATATCCAAATCAGTTATTTTAAACTGATCCTAGTGCTGGCCTGGGCTCTCTTTTCTAAGACGTCTTCTTTTAGCTTTCCCATTTATAATTAAGGACACCTTTAAGAAGCTATATTAATCCCACTTCTTGGTCTAGTAAGAGGACCATGCTATTGGTAGGCTATTTATAACAGTTTCAATCCAGATTAGGAGCATTCAAGGAACATAGAAAAATTACAGAAAAAGAATTCTCTACATGTCATTCATTTGGACAGCTCAGTGCTAAAAACATTCATTACATGGGGTGTAATTTTAAATATTGTACATTTAAAAACAGTGTTTGAGGGACAATAGCCTTGTAAAAACTATCTTGTAGGAATCTTGTTTTAAATGTTTCAAAAAGTGTTCGAAAGAGGCACAAAGAGAGTTCAGTAGAGTCTGGTGTGAACGCTACTGAACTCTTAAGAAGAGGAGAAGAAAACATCTAAAAAAGAAGGAA
Source organism: Etheostoma cragini (assembly GCF_013103735.1). Lineage (NCBI taxonomy): Eukaryota > Metazoa > Chordata > Actinopteri > Perciformes > Percidae > Etheostoma > Etheostoma cragini. The sequence continues at coordinate 1,128,985 of NC_048413.1, read as the reverse complement.
TGGCATGAAGTCCTCCAAGTGTGCATGTTATGTTGTTGATGGATCAGTTCATACATCCTCTTCCTCCTCTTCGTCCTCGTAGTGTCGGTTTCGTTTGATCATTTCCTCCACCGTCAGCACCTCCTCGTCCTGCTGCTGCACAGCCTCCTCCTTATCCTCCACCTCCTCGCTCTCCCAGAAGCCCACATCCTGAGACGACTGGCTGGCCTCCACCTCACCTTCAGGAGACAAGATGTCTGTGGGTGTCTCCTCCTGTTTCAGAGGGGCCATCTCTTCCTCCAACACATCTCCATCTTCTTCCACGTCCTCCATCTTCTCCTCCTCAGGCTGATCATCCGGTGTGTACTCCGTCTTCATCTCCCCCTCCTGGTCCTCCTCTCCGGAGCTGGTGTGGACGTCCACACAGCTGTCCTCGGTGGGTGTCTGGCTGTCTGTGGACTGGCCGCAGTGCTGCAGCTCCATGCTGGATGGTTCAGGACTGAGCTGCCTGTCTACAGGCAGACTTCTGGCCTCAGGTGCAGGAGCTTGTCCTGCCAGTGTGAAGGGCATGCTGCGCTCCTTCAGGGAGGAGGTGCGGCGCAGGCAGGGCGTCTCTCTGGCCTGTTCAGGAGGTGAGGAGAGGGAGTCCTCCTCTGGGGGCCACTTGGCTCGGATTGGCTTACTGGGGGACCCCTCGTCTGCGCCCGTTGTGGCGGTGCCAGTGCGGCCGCTCGAATCCTCCAGCTCTGTTCTTGGTGGCCAGGAGATTTTGAGCCTGCGGGTCTCAGTGGGTCTGTCAGACTTCTCCGGGGATCCCTGTCCCAGAGCCTCCATAGTGGCCATCAGCACATTGACTTTAGCCAGCGGGGAGTCCTCCACACTGGGGCTGTCCAGGTCAGAGGCCGGGATCTGGTTCGTTGGCTTGGTCGAAGGGTTGGATTGTGCTGAGGTCTCGCCGCTCTCCCCTTTGCTCTCCCACAGCTGTTTGTGGGGCCGGTGGCCGAAGCCCTCGTCGTAGTTGCCCTTGGCCTTGAACAGCTGGCAGAAGTGCGGCTTGCAGTAGACGTTGTTGTGCAGGGAGGCGTAGTTCACCAAACTAAATTTATGAAAAAGGGAGACGAAATTAGAAAATACAAACAAGCTGAGAAATGAGTCTCTCATGCCATCAGATCATCTTCTGAATAATACTGGTGGGTATGGATGGACATCTCGTTTCAAACCATGATGGTGCGATGAGAACTGCAGGATGAAACCGTTTAATGTGAGCTTGGTGGAGGTATTCAGTATGCTACATGTATCAAAGCGTAACTTTTACTAAAATGCAAACTTTTTGTGAATGTACCAGAATCAAACTTTTGTTTAAAAACAATTAGGATGGAAGCTCCACTTAATCCTTGTTTTGTCCTTCGGGTCCCAGAGACCCGTCCTGTATTCAAACTGTATTTTTCCTGCTACAGTGGCCTTGGCCTCCGGGGTCCCACAGACCAGTCAAACGCATTGCCCACTACCCTCCATGGGACCCGATGGACGAGGCGGGATTGTGGTGGAACATACATGTATGATTGCATAAAAATAAATAAGGGTCTCTGACCCAAAGGGCAAGGCCCTGACGGCAGTTGACGTGAAAAGGAAAAAAGGCCCCAAGGACCCCAAAGCCACGCTAATACAAAATATAAGATTTACTGTATTATAGGTTTTTGGTCAAATGGCCTTTTGAATGGGCGTGCAGGATCACTTCTATGATCACATCAAAATCACTATTTTTAAAACACCAAGAAGGCTCGACAACATGAACCTTTGCTCGAAGTCTAACCAGGGGCGCTACACCTGAACTCAGCATTGAGAACATTGGTTGTGTATGCAGAGTTTAGTAAAAAAAAAAAAAGGAAATAGTATATACACAAGTACAAAATAGGTATCACAATTCTTACAGTAAAGATAAGATTTTTCATTTTTTATTGTAATGCATCACAGTAGCATTACAAAATGTATTGCTTGTATCAGCAGTATTTTACTTTATTTTCCATAAACCAGAAAACTAAAAGTCAAATACTGCTGCTACAAAAGATACATTTTGGAATACTACTGGTTGCCACACTCCTTTTGTGTCCAAATTTATATTCTATTATTTTACTTTAAAATACCTCTTATTCATTTACTCTTTTCCCCCTCGACTTATCTGTAGTTATTGCTGTCTTTGTGCTGCTGCAACAACCAAAGGTTCAGGTTCTTATTTTGGATTTAGTTGTGCTTGACTGGGTGGCGGTAAAAACGCTGAGTTTTGAAAAAGTAATATTAGTATAAAGAAACTTATGTAACCAAGTGCCTAAAAATGTCCCCAAAGCCTCGGTTAAGTCCCTGTAGAGTTTGTCGTCGTCGTCACCTGAGTTTGGTGTTGCAGTGGGAGCAGCGGAAGCAGGAGCTGTGGTAAACGTGCTGATTGGCCACCAGCCTCTCCAGAGGGTAGACCGTCTTCAGACACGACACGCAGGTCTCCCTCACAGGCAGGCGGAAGCCCTGCTCACACACAAAAGGTAATGCATTAATTCCCCACATGGCATTAATGTGTATTTTTTCTGGTTCAAAGGTTGTTTCCTGTGAGGACTCACCTTGGGAGTCCTGGGCTGAGAAGAGTCTCTCTGATTGGAGGATGTAGGGGTGCCAGAAGCGGAGCCTGTTGGGATCACAACACCGTCAGTGTGAAGAAGAGGTAGTGACATGTTCTGAACACTAGATGGAGCCATTTACATGTTCAATACATGTACACTTGACTTTTACATATTAACCGACACATTAGGGACTTAGGAATCCAACATAAAGCAGTGGATACAGTCTAATAGTACACTAGATGTAGACAAATTAAATATGTAGATTTATCATTTCTGAATAACTCTTACAGACCGACTGGATTAATTGGGTGTAGTTAATGTTTTTCCATTAACTACACCCAAATATCTACTCTAACAATGGGCTGATTGCCAAGTTCTCATTAGAGGAGAGGATTCCTATCATCTGGAGTCACATGGAAAGTAAATTACCGTTGCTCTCTGAGGTGAATCCTTTCCTGCCGTTTGGTTCAGACTCTGGACTCTGAAACGAGAGAAGAGAACTAAATCAACCCTGTCCATTTGTTCCACATCAGAAAACCGCCACACACAAACTTCCCTTTCCAGATAAACCATGCGGTGAAACATCCACCATGTCTGAAATATGAAGTAATAACCATTTGAAATCCCATAACTGATCCTAAGTCAGACTCCTCACCAGGTCCAGAGTGCACGGAGGAACGTTCTCCTTCTGCTTCCCACACAGACCGTCCAGCTGATCACTCTGAGAGAAACAAGAGGGGAGCTTCACTAACAAAATATAAAACATTAATTCCTTTAAACACGGCCTCCAGGCCACGGTTGGCTCAGCTGATTGGATTTGGAACAGGACCAAGCAGTCACCTTAAACCAGGTACAATACTCTGAGTTAACATAGTGACAGAACCATGGGACATTTTAAAGTAATCCTATACAATTAACTTTACTTTGTTTATATGTTTGACCTTGTGCATATTTAGGAGATCTGTTAGAGAGAGTTAATTTAAAAAAAAGGAAATAAACTAACATTCAATCATCACAGCTCATAAGATTTAAAGTAAAAAAAGTAAAAAAGTGATAAGTACAATATAAACAAATCCATGAAAAGAGCAAAATATAATTTAAATAATTTAAATAAAATTGAGACTTACAACCTTAAGTTAAATAGATTGGAGTATATATATCAGATATAGTTTCTTATTTGTTACTAACTTACCAATTTAAGAGACTCAAAATATGCCAATTTCAATTTGGAATAGCTTAAAACATGATTTTGAATTTTAAAATTTTGATTTATAAATATGGAACTTCCCTAATAAAATAAAAATATTACATACATTTCTGTCTTTACATTCAAAATATGTAATAATGTTTCCCTTCAAGTGGGATTGTATGTGTTGTTTTAGATACCATATTCATTTCAAAACCTTTCCAGAATAAACCTAATTGATAAATTTAAACCGTTTCCTACTTTGTACTGCAACGGCTACTCAACAATTTCGAGATAAATAAAGTTCCATCTCATCCTTGAGGTTGGGGCCTCACAGATGACAGATTAAAGAAAATTAAATGAAAATTGAAGCAGTCGAGATGGTCGTCTTCTCAGAGATGGACTCGCTTATAAAATGCCCAAAAAGTTTGACATTTCTGAAGATGAAACGATAAATTATAATTGATGCAAGGGGTCAACAGCAGTCTGCTGATTTATAGTCCAATGTCTCATATCACCACCACAATGCTAAATATTGCCATTTAAAAACCAGTTCAGACAAAAGAGCTGCGACGAGACAGTTGGACTAGAACGTCTCAGAATAGATTTGCAGCGAGGAGAGGGAGCGAAAATAAAGTCCTCGCTGTTCACTCTACTAGAAAGGCTACTGCAGCGAGTATCTCACCATCACTTTCCTCATTTATATTTTAGGATCCTACAAATTATATTAAGCTACAAAGAAAGCCTGAAAGGCCAAAAGTAAGTAGTAGAGACTTGTTGCTATGGAGATGAAACTGGCGGGTTTCAGAACGTTGCAGAGCGGCGCATTGCAAGAAGTTGCAGCTTTCAGGTCGTATCATCGCAAATCTTTGGTATATAAAAATATATTTAAAGCCACAAATATATGGAATAATAACCTTTACTTTAGTAGAAAACCACCGTTAGTGGGTTGAACCAAATACATTGTTTGTGGAGATGATTGACAGGAGTACTCACACTGACTGAGGTGGGAGTTACTTCCTGTTTGGAGATGGCAGCTTGGTAGAGGGCCATCCGGTCCCGGAGGGGAGTCGACTCTGCGAGACTTCCATCTGGTACAACGACACACAATTGATGCAAACGATCGTGGTTCAAGTTTCATTTTTCTAAATCAGATCATCACACTCTGGACTGGTTGGAAAACTCAACGAGGTTCTAGAGCGTGGCTGGCCTCGTTTGAAGCAAATCGATTCTTTCTAACGGGTTAGAAATACTTTTGCCCACAAATCCACAAAAGCAGCACTAATTCAGTTTTCACAGTCCATAAATTGTTTGGCGAATCAGAAGACAACATGTCCCTGTTCAGGATTTATAGTCTTGCAGTTTTCCACCCAGCTGAGACTGAGTGGAGGCGGTGCTGGTTAGTCATGCGGGCTGTGGACGGGAACATGAGGTCAGGAGCTGTGTGCTATGTGGAGGGAAGCGGAGGGTTTTGTCCGACTTCCTGTGCTCTGAGGCAGCCTGCTGGTCACAGTGGTCCTACAGCGGTCTCTTCTGGGAAGGATGTAATCCATCCAGAGGAAGGCAGGAAGCGTTTTGGGGAGGACATTTGTTTTTTGTGACGGACTGAAAGGTCCAACCAAGCCGGATGTGCATCGGAGCAGTGGAGGTTTTTGCCTTTGACACAAAATATACACACTTGCCCTTTGATTGTAAAGCAGCTATAATCCAGATTTGTAGGTTAACATTGGCTCACCAGAGGGTTCTCACTGGAGCTTCACAGAGCATTTTAGCCTCTTTCAGCTGACAGTTTGGAATTTGCGACCCCTAACTCAATCCTCTCCATCCCATTGGCAGCAGACAGTTAGGTGGCTGGTGACCATAGTGGAGCATTACACCATTCACTTTACTGGCTTACTGTTTCTGCCAGGATTGAATAAAAAGGTCTCCCTGCTTACCCACCAGTGCATCTATAGAAATGCCCCACCCTATCTGAAAGAACTACTCACCCCTCCAACTCTATCCCTCTCTCCGTGGAACGCCCTCCCCGTCTATCTGGGAGCAACTCAAACTACTAAGGCTCGTATTAACCTCTTTGATAAAAAAAATATCAAAACTGACATTCTACTAAAGTTGATGCAGCAAATGTGTTAGCAATTAGCTGCCTCTAGCAAGACTAGTCTCCAAACTTCCATTGGCCTTACTCATTTCCATTGTTAAAAATGATGAATGCAATGTTGAAGAGAAAAATAAAAAGTAGGCCAATTATTTATAGGTTAACTAATACCAAACTAAAAAAACCTATTCTGGATACTTCTGTACTTCTTTTTGCAATGTGACCCATTTAAACCTGAAGGGGCACCCTAATGGCTTTATAGTAAACTTAATAATAAATCTTAATTGTTTTGGACTTCTGTTAAGTTCAATACTTTGCTAGTTTAAGTCTAGCCAAAGACAGTAGTCTTGTTGTTCACCATCTCTCTCTCTCTCTCTCTCAACTCATTCCTATTCATCTCGTGAATATAAAAATATATAACCAAAATAAGAATATGTACCTCCAAGTAGCTGGTCCATGTTGGCAGTATTACTGTCGTTTCCTCTACTCGTTTGCTCTCTGGACACCTGCAGAAGAAACACAAAAAGCGTAAACCCACAAACAGTCAGACACAAGGCCTCGGAGAAGGCGAAGGACCGAAAAAGCTGCTCCAATGTGTCTTTCATGGCCTCTGCACAACACACACACACACACACACACAACAGCACACAGGCTGCTGACGCTCACATGTTCCAGCCGGTAGAGCAAACACAGTCCGTCAGGAAGATCAAAGTGTAGAGGAGACGCAAAGGCATGAGACAATCACCGAGGTACAGTGTGTGTGTGTGTGTGTGTGTCCCTGTCTAGTTCAAACCTCTTTAATCCCCTTATGAGCTCAGGCAGAGGCAGCCTCAGACAGTAACCCTGTCTGTCAACCGTCGGGCCAAACTAAACTAAATCGGTTGTGCTTTTACACTTCAGACCTTCCAATTACAAACATGAAAACTAGATTTAAAAAAAAAAAAAAAAATTACATAAGACTCAAACAGGACCATCTTCTTTAAATTGTGCCTCTGGAGCTGGTATGGCTCAGGGGTGTATCTCAAAACGGATAAAGATTACAATTTTACACACCTGAGCGCCGTTAACTTCACCTCCCACATCCCCTTTATTTAAAAAAAAAGAAAAATGAATATATATTTAGTTGATCTGGTGAAGTCACGTTCAAGTCTCAACGGTCCAGCAGCAGTCCAACCACTCCTACCGACAGCCATGCCAGCATGAGGGAACGCGTCGTTCGGTCCAGATTACACAACAGGTCAGATTACGCTTCTACTCACTTAGCCTTCAGTCTGTGAGACACAGGTTAGGCTCAAACACCTGTTCAATAGATTCCCCACTAAAATGACAAAACATAAAAAGGGTAGTTTTCCCTCCTATGTTTACTACAGATTCAGTGCCAGAGGGTGAAATAAGTCCTAGAGGAAGCAGATATTGTACTTGTACTTATGGGAAACACCACCTACAATAAGAACTCCAATGTTAGTTCCACGACAGAATAAAGTTCAGTAAATATATTTGTGAACATGAAATACTCTCTCTAAAAGCAAGAAACCAGAAATATCTCAAACTTGTGACATCAATTATAAAAGTCTCGAGCTGGGACCTCGCACTAACATCACTTCTGGTTAGACAACTGGTCATCGATATGAATTGAAGATATTTCAAATTGGCCATCTTGTTCATTTCTGTTGTCAGAGTACTTTATCCACCAGAAAGAAAACTTAAACGATCTGCGCCCGTCACATGCCGGTTAGATTTTTGTCCGACGTCATGCACACGTAGGCAACGAAAATCTCACAAGAGCACGGCGGCCGCAGTTCTGAGACGCAGACCCAGAGCATGCTGGGAGACGTCCGCCTCTCAGCTGATTGGTTTACCATCGACTCAACATGACGTTTTATATAAATTTTGTTTTTGAATCTGGGGAATTTAAACTGCTGTCTGTCTGATTTAAAGTCATATTCTATTCAAACAGTTATTTCAATGAAACTTTCTGTACAGCTTAGAGAAGAAAAGTCAACAAGGGGTTTAATCTTTAACAAAGTGTTTTATAAAATGATCATTGAGCAAAAGCACTTATATATTAAATATTAGTTATTATTAGTTATTTCCCACCACTGTTCAGTGCCAGGCTGCGTTGTGGCCTCATACACCGAGCGGCCCACTGAGTGCCGCAGGCTCCGAGTGTCTGCAGGGTGCAGCAGGTAAAAGTTGGGAAAGATTTCATAAGACAAAACAAAGCAAAAGGATTTCATAAGACAAAACAAAGCAAAAGGATTTCATAAGACAAAACAAAGCAAAAGGATTTCATAAGACAAAACAAAACAGAGGTCAGGGTGAACGCAAAAAAAAACACATTGTCTGGATTAGTTAATGCTCGTGAGTTATCACTGAAAAGAACAGTGAATCAGGGTTCAGTACTAAAGTTTTGGCTTCCTCAAACAAGTCTCAATAATTTATAAAAACATATTTTTCTTATTCTGTGCAATACAACTCTGTAACACATACTGAGTAGAGCACCAACTGTAGATTAATCCGCCGCTGACAATAGTCCTCAAATATTTACTCCAGTTTAACATTTGCAAAAAACTACAATCACCAGCGGTTATAAAACTATGCAACACTTTTATGAATAGGTTTGTTGGTTTTAGTCTTTTCATATAGTATTTGTTGACACTATAAAGTCAACTTTCTAAAGTTTGCCCTGTCTGACATCTGTGATAAACTAAACTAAGCACAGAGTCCAGACCTCTGAGGAACTAACTTTAGGACTGAACAACAAGAACTCACTATTGCCCACTTGGGGGTGCCATAACAAGCTGTTAACACAACACATCACCTTTTGAGTTCATATGTAAATGTGCTGTATTTATATAGCGCTTTCCCAGTCTTAACGACTGCTCAAAGCGCTTTTACATCTACAGGAAACATTCACCTTTCACACACATTCATACCCTGTGGCCGGGGCTGCCGTACAAGGTGCCACCTGCTCATCAGACAGACAGACAGATTTAACTTGTTAGCAAACAGTTGGTAATTTACACACCCGACAGATATGAGCAACATTAGAAATTCATCTGCAGTCACGTTTGTGTTGACCTGATGAATACAGTTATTAACAATCTCCATTTTTGGTCCCTACCAACTCCTGGAGGGTCATTTCCCTCTCTTCTTTCGCTAATTGGTCCTATTTATTCACCAGCTAGTTTCCAACTGTCTCGGTTTTGTCCCACTGAAAACAGAGTCGTGGGAGTGAACCAAACAGCCGTAAAACTACAGACAAGGAGCAGAAACTCTGCAGAGCTGAGAGGAACTGGAGGGTGGTGTGCTAATGCTCTGGATTCGCCTACAAGCAACGCCTTATACAACTGTAGCCAATTATTCCACTGTTGACAGAAATACATTGATTTTAGCCGCTTTAATCTGTGGTTTTTGCTCCTGGCACTATCCTTTTATCAGGTAAATGGTACAAAGATGGTGATCTCACAGGCAATGTCATCTGGGGGCATGCCAATTCTGAGCATGGGTCAGGGAGTGAGTAAAACTATACGGTTATAATTAATATATGTATGATAACATACCAACTCTGAATCATAACTGAGAACACAAATGAGCACTCAGTGTGTCTGGCACTAGAGAACAGAGTCAAATCCCAACAAAAGAAAATCTTCATATGAATGGATCTATCTCCGAGGGTGGATTATGTTCCAGAGACCGGGGGTGCAGCTTTGTGGGAGAGGGGGTGACTGAGATTGGTTTGCATGCCTGTGTGTGTGTGTCTGTCCATGAGGAGGGGGTGTACACAAGTACGTACATGTGTGTGTGTGTGTGTGTGTGTGTTTGGGGGGGGTCGTCATTGGGATGTAAACAAGCAGCCGGGCCCTGCGTGGCCAGGCTGGGTCTCAGGAGGCTGGATCAGCGGGCTAGACAAAGAATCTGCCACTAATCCTGATACTATTAAAGCGCCCTTACAGACTGCCTTGCAGTAATAACCGCACCCTGTCCCTGAACCCTCCACACACAAACACAGGTCACCGAAGACAAAACGTTCTTACATCAAGCAAAACAAAGACCGCATAGGAAGGTACCCACGTCATGAGTTCATAGCCTTTAAAACCAACAAGGCAATATACCTTAGCCACACCATCATCGTGTTCAAAGTGAGCTGATACAGTTGGAAGGAGTCAGTGATAAAGTTAGCCCATGAAAAGGCCTTTGAGAAACGGTTTTCTCTACAGGCCGTTCTGCTGCCGTTTTCTCTATGAAGGCCTCCTAAAGCTGCAGAGAAATCATCCTAATGTAACAGAAGTCAACAACAAAAAAAGAACAGACAGGAAAAAGTCAAAAGTAGACTGAGACCAAACAAAGAAAGCAAGAAACCCCATATTGAACCGTCTGAATGGCAAAACCATAGCTACCTCTTGTGAAAGCAACCGATGAAAAAGGCAGAGGGAGAGAAGAGTCAGCAGAGAGACCGGGAGCCAAGCCGGTTCGGGGGACTGAGGACTGAATCCAGCAGACCTTTTACACCAGCAGTGAGAAGACCGACTGAGCAGAGCAGCCCCGATCTTGGTTATGACAGGGGAGGAGGGGACGTAGACTGGGTGGGAATAGGAAAGGCGACAGGGAGCAGGTGTTCCAAGGGGGGCTGCTCAAAGGGTGGTGTTGCCTAATGAAGGTGGGGATGACGATGGGAGGGTAGGCAAAGTCTGCCGTGGTGTAACAGATCATTTAGAGGGTGTGTGTTTTTTTTTTTACATTGTCGCAGCCCCCCAGAGACAGGAGGAGGGTGGAGTAGCAGCTGGTGCAGGGGGTGACAGTAGGAGGAAAGGAAGGAGGGGGAGGATGGGTGGGGCTGAGCTGTGTGTGGGAGGGAGGGGATGATTTGGGTGAGGGTCAATTAATTTCAGAGTGCCTCATGACTGCATGCTTCGCCCAGTCCGAGGAGGGGAGCGGGGATTATGAAGATACATGTGTGTGTGTGTGTGTGTGTGTGGGGGGGGCCTAACTACACCCATGTTAGCAGCTCAGTGATGCTGTACTCAGGCACTGTGGTGCTTTGAACTAAATGCTAATATTGTCATGCTTACGTAGGGTTGTCAGGTCTAATTTAAAGTTTAGGTAACATTAGATTAAAAACTAAAGTCAACGTTACTATGATTATGATCGGAGGGAAGTCATTAGAAATATTTTACTCCACCACAGATGAGAACCCCATGGTGTTGCTAAAGGGAAAGTCAGTGTTAACCAAGTCATTAGAAATTATTCTGAGGAATATGAATGTCTGTACAAAATTCGGTGTACAAACGTTTCTGCCAATATCTAGAATTGAGATATTTCACAGGATAAAGTAAAGTAAAATAAGTAAAAACTGTCCTGCTGGTGGCGCTAAAGTAAAAATCTGAATGTCCGTAAAAAAATAAAAATAAATCAGCAAGCATATAGTTGTTGACATATTTTAGTCTGGGCCAACAAACTTTGCTCTCCTCTCTTGAGCCACACTGCAAAAAGAAGAGAAAGAGTGGAGGTCGAGGTCTAGAAAGAGAAGGGGGGTTGACTGAGAACACAGGGACGAGATGGACAGAGGGCTGAGGAGCAGAGAAGTGGACAAGGATGATTGATGAGGTGCGGAGGAGAGGAGGGGAGGAGGGGAAGGACAGGGCGGTCTGAAGAGGCTCCAGTGCACATCAGCTGTTATGAGCCTGCACTATGACATCATCTGCCCTGAGAAGAGGAGCTCAACAAAAGGGAAGCAGAGGGCCCAGCTTCAGCTATACAGTGGACACTATTGTCCAACAACCGTATGGATCTGGTATTAACGCTGGAGGATTTCCTGAAACAATCCCTCCTTTGGTAAGACAACCATGCAGTAAGAGACTCTCCCAACTCCCCAGAGATGCTCCTTGATCTCATTTTCTAAAAAGCCTGCATACTGTACGAGGTCAGGTTGTGGTGAAAAAACAAAGTCTTTGTTAGAACAGCACTTTTTTTCCCTTCTTTTTAATAAACGTGTCCTTTTTTGTCAAGAACCAGACCTCGTTGGTCCTGGATCCCATGAGACCTCAACAAAAACTACCTCCTCAGGTTTAAAGAGCTAGGCCTATTTGGTACTTTTGTTGTTCCAACATATTCCGTCAGACAGACGAGACTGTGGACATCTAATTGGAGAGTTTCGTAAACATTTCCATGGCAACGGCGAGGTCCACCAGTCAGAAACGTCTGTTACACTTTAGGAATGTGGCAAGAGTTGGATTCTGGACGGCCGTCTGGCTTCTGCAGGACCATAAACCCTTGTTTCACAATCTCACAGCTCGTGGTCAGTGTGCATTAGACGGTCACAACACTGCGGACGATATTCAAAATCCCATTCACGTTCTTACTCAGGATTTTGAAAACCGTCCAAAAAAACTCCAGTTTGAGTAATATGTTTAAAAAAAAATATATTCTTTGGATAAAATACATTAGATAACGGTCATAGCTATACAGTAAATCTAGAGCTACAGTTAGCTTAGCATTAAGACTGGAAACTAGCCTGGCTGACCAGTACATAACTCCCAGTAAAACCACAACCCGTCATTCACACTTTAGTACAGATTAAACAAAACAAATAAAACCAGATGTGTTAAGTAGCTTTAGGTGGCTTTTACCTTTGGACAGAGCCAGACTAGCCGTTTCACCTGGTTTTCAGTCTTTGTGCTAAGCTAAGTTGGTGTAGGGATATGAGAGTGGAACTGATCCTCTAACTTTCAGCAGGAAAGTGAATGAAAGGATTTCCTTTCTCTGCAGGTCACCTACCATGCAGTTTCAGGAAGTTGCTGAAACAAAGGTTTGGGCATCATTTGTATTTCAACAATTTTGATTCCATGTCTTATCAATTTGTGATTGTGATCCGTGAGGGGGGGGGGGGGGGGG
>NC_048413.1:1105739-1115962 GCF_013103735.1 Etheostoma cragini | reverse complement strand
GGTTGGCTCCGAGGTACAAGGGGTTGTTGTCTGCTCTCTGAACTTCTCTAATGAAGCTGCTCTTATCTCTAGAATCTAATCAGGAAGAAGAGATGGAAACTCAAAGAGAGTCTGATATTGCAAGTTTGCTTCCACCTCTCTTTTGTCTTTACTCCCTTCAGTGGATTCTTTTTGTCCCTTATGCACAACATAAACAAGTTGTACACAACCATATCAACTTTAAAAGTGTAAGCGACCAGCTGCGTAGTCACACACACACACACACTTCAGGCACCAAGTCAAATTTAAGACATTTTTGAAGGATATAGACAGAACACAGACCTTAAAAAGTCTTTAATTAGCTAGACATTTTAAGACCCTGCGGAAACCCCGGTATTGTCCAATCGGAGTCTTGTTTGTGTCCACTTGATGAATTTAAGTCCAATTACTCTCTCATCTTACTTCCCATTTTTGGTCTCCACCACCTCCTGATGATATTATTAGTTTCTTTGTGTGCCAAATGTTCAACTACGTCCACCAGCTAGTTGCTAATAGTTCTCAGCAGGTAGAATGTCATAGGTTCAGCAGGAGTTCGCCTCCTGGGCACTGCAGAGATACCCTGCATGTGCATGTGCCCCGTTTGTGTATTTCAGGCCTTGGTATGTGTGTTATGTGAAAAGACAACAACCCCTCAGGGATCAATACAGTATGTCCTCTTCTAAAAGATGAAGACTGAACTCTTAAACGCAAAAACGCTCTGGAACGGAAGGAAACGGCAAAGATGATTGATCATTCTTTTGCGGGTTCGTCACTAGAAGTGATCCATTGTTAATTTAAAATCTTGATCGTAAGAGCTTTAAATCGCTGTGGTGCCATTTTCTTCAAATCAATCATGTACAATACTAGGGCGGTGGGGGGGGAGAAAATAAATATATATATATATATATATATATAAAAATTGATTCTTTGAACGATTCCATAATGGATTTTGATTAATAATTAAATTACAAAGACATTTTTTTACAAAATAAAAACCTAAGTAGACCAAACATTTCATTACAGAGAGGAGAGAGAGAATGGCCGTTGTTAACAAGTCACACCTTGTGTAGGAGCACTTTAAATTGTACACGCCTCAAGCAAATGCATGACTGGATGTTCAATGCCTCGACTTTTATGCTCCACAAATAACAATCAGCTGCCCGGGGGGGCACAAAGCTCCGGTCACTGATGCTTCCCCAGAGGATGTCGGCAAGTCAGCTGAGTTTGTGTGTTGAGGGATGGTGAAGTGAAGCTGCATCATGTGACTAGCAGCATGACAGCACTGGAGGGATCTGACCTCTTTGAGAACAAGCTAACTTTTTTTTTAAACCAATCATTTTCTGTCTGAAGGCCAATTTATGCTTCTGCCTTAAAAATTGACGCTGTGGGCAAGTACGTGGAGATACAGACCCCACGCTGTAGCCTAACCTGCACCTTAAGAAATGGAACTATAGTTACACTGTACTACACTGAGACTTAGGCACCAATGCACAAGTATAAACTTCAGGCCGCTTGCATAGGACACAGCGAAAGCTCTGCCATAATCCGTCTCAAGAGGAAACTAAAGTTCTCTCTTCAGACTGTTACACCTAACTTCTGACTCCGATATGGACAAACGCCATAACCTGCCGGTCACCATGACAGTCCGATAAAAGACTCACCTCGTCGTTCAGGTTCTCCCGCTTCTCAAACATCATCTTGAGACTGTTGAGGGGAACACTCGGCCTCTCAGAGTCCGGTACTTCAGCTGCTGCTCCTCCCTCCTGCCCCTCTGAATCTCTGCTGGGCATCTCCTCCATGTTGCTCAGATGCTGGGGTTGAGCCGACTGCAGCTGGTTGGAGCTGGTCTCGGAGTGAACCTGCGTCTCGGGCTCAGTATGCTGGTCTAGTGAGAGTTGTCTAGTGGGGGTTTTCAGGGTGTCTGGCTGGTTCTCAATCTGTGATGTGGGTCTAGGATTTGGGCCAGTGGGCTGACAGATGTGGATCTGAGCGTCAGCAGGGCTGCAGGCCTGATGTGGGGCTCTGTGGCTGGACTGCTGCTGTTGCTCCCAGCGTTTCTTTAGGACACTCAGATTCCCACTGCGCAGGGCGGAGGGAAGAGGTTCTACAACCTGCAGAGAAAGAACGAGCCCTCAGCGGTTATTTACACTCCTTTTCAGCCTGAAACCTAAAATGCAAGCAATTCCTGTGCCCCAAGGCTTGATTCAAAGATAAGGTTGCCATGGCGTCGTCACCAAATCTCATGAACCCATGCCCTAACCCAAAATGTGTTAGCCTTTCTCTCAATACTTCACACCCGTCTGTGGCTCAGCTCCCAAACTCACTGATTCCTACTAAAGATTAAATCTTTAATTATTAAAATAAAATAAAAAAAAAGACTTTCAAAACAGCGGTAGTTTTTATGAAAGGTTACTTAATGATCTAACAAATCATTTCATTATGAATTTACCTGCCATTTATTTTTTATACAATCAATTGACGAGAAAATGCCAGGAAACTGTGACAAAACCAAATTATCCTGGAAACTCCACAAAACTGTCCAAAAGATATTTACATAACTGTCAAAGACAAAGAAAAGCCTCACATTTAAGAAACCATGCAAGTTTGGAATTTTTGTTTGAAAAGGGCCTTGATCAACTCTTGAAATAGTAACTTACATTAGTTTTGTCTTTTGAAAAACAAAAACCCGTAAATCAAATTATTTCAGGTTGTAGAGCTAGAGCTAGACAAGAGGTCTGTAACTTATTGTTTCAGTGTCAACAAATAAAGATTGGTTACACATAAAAGGTTGTAATGTCTGGAAAAAGTGAACAACATCTATTACAACATGCCTGAAACTCAAGGCAAGGTCTTCAGACTGCTCGTTGTGTCTGACCAACAGCCCAACCCAAAGATACACTCCGTTCAGTTTCACATCAAGTTAAATAGATTAACAGCACTCTTCTAAAGTCCTCTCATGCAGATGTGCAGTATATCTGCATGTAAAAAAAGAGAAGATAACACCAGCACTTTAAAAACCATGACTCACTACTTGTATTAAAGCAGCAGGACAGACACACTGAGGGACGTTAGCTGCTCTCTGAATCTACTTTTAGTTGGTTCGATCTTGGACTGACACCACCCGTTCCTCCTGCTGAATGAAATTAACACTAAATATAACACCGTCCACACAGTCATTTGTTAGCATTCATGCAAGCAAACACGTTCAGTTCTAAAAGAGGGGAGGAGAAACAGAAACACAAGAGACAAAGGGCTGCTCAGCATGCAAGTCTATGAACCTGAATCAGGCTGGATACAGACCAAAACGCTGGAAAAAAACAGCACCACAAGTAGAAAGTAAAAACCTGAGAGTTGCTGAAGACCCGGCTGTCCAGTTGGCGTTGGGAGTTTAAAATTTGTGTGGGTGAGTTAAGTGTGTGTGTGTGTGCTGGCTGGCTACAAGCTGTTCCAGATGTGAGCGCCCTGAGAAGTGATCAGAGCAGCATGAAGTAACCAGCCCACCCCCCTCCTACAGCACACAGGGAAGGAAGGACAGAAGGAAACAGAGAGGGAGTGAAGGGGGCAAGGGGCGGGGTTGGAGAGGAAATCTAAAACAGAGAGTCAGGGAGGGAAAGGGAAAATAAGTCCAGGAAATGAGAAAAAAGGTAAAGGAGTGCTAGAAAAGAAATGCAGGGAGACTAAACATGAAGAGTAATGTTCTGATAAGCCGTCCTGACGCGTCTCTCTACCCAGTGTTGGCTCTAGGGGCCGCATTCCATAGTAACACCTTTGACTACCTCTCCTGTCTCTACTCGCTTTACTTTTCCTACTGAGAGCGCTAGATGCCAGAAAGAAATGCTACAGAACCATTCCATCCATTCCCAGGAGTGACAGCAAAGACTAACAAGAAAATTCCTGCCTAACATGCTGCATTCAAACGAACTGGGAAGAGTCAGCAACACAACAAGACTAGGAGTGGACAGTAGGGCCGGGTGTTGCCTCACGATACAGAGCCCACGATCCGCATCGCAATACACGTGGATTTTGAAAAATGACCATTTCCAACAGCTGTTCTTAATTCTAACGCCGGTCGTACAACTTAATTCAGGCCCAAGATCTTAAGATAAAACTGTAATGTTTTAATCCCAGAGTTGTTAATACTTGCAAATTATATATGCTTACATTTCTGGGACATGTGCCGTTGGTTTGATGTGGACTGGACTTTACTGCCATCTATTGCATTATTGTGCAATGCATCATGGGAGATGTCAGCAAGGTGTATGATACATGGCCAGCCTTGCCATCCGCTCTGCGAGGCTTTACTCAGGAAGCAACTACATGCTTACGTGGCGCATGCTAACATGCTCGCAAAGACAACACCAACATGCCAATGTTAAGAAGGTATAATTTTTGACATCACCTCAGATTCAAGTACGGTTTGACACATGCACATGGAGGTTTTCCACTGCATGGTACCTACTCTCCTACACTCTGGACTTTTGGTTTTCCATGACAGAAAAAAAGTCCCTGGTACCTGCTAACGGCTCCTTTTAGCACCACCTCAGTAGAGGTTCCGAGCGAGCAGAGGCGATACCAAAAGGTGATGTGAAAACCTGCAGCCTGCTGATTGGTCAGAGAGAGCAATGGGAGGAGGACGGGGCACCGCGGCCGAGTCGTTCCCATTAATAGAAAAACTTTATTAGCCTTTTACAAAAATGGGCCCCGCCTGCCATACTGTCCCCCTCCTCCCTTGCACTAGTCCATATTGCGATTTTGAGGAAATTGCAATTAATTGTGCAGCCCTAGTAGAAAATCAGAACACAATATCTGAGAAGAAACAATATCTTTGTAAATTAAACCTTCTGCATAAACAGGCTGCAGTAACAATAACTGGGAATTGACTAGCAGTGGTAAAATAAGTCATTTTGAAAACAGTTTTGAATGCCCTTTTAAAAACAATTAGATCTATAAAATCATAGATCTTGTTACCACCGCTGCATGATACGGCTCACCTACTCTTGCTGCTGTGTGCGGACATGAACAGATGCCTCACCTTAGGATAAAGAAAGAGTTTTCTAGCATTCAACTGTAGAGATTCAGCACAATATGAAGAAAAGAAGCAATGTGCAATAAAAAAAAGTACTAGTCAAGTGTACTCCGTTCTGCATTTCTGCTACTTTCAGTACTCTGGTGGAAACCATTTCATTGGTTTTAAATTTGTTGTATTTTAGCAAACACTGAGTTGAATATAAAAAGGCACCACTTAAAAATAAAAAAATATAGGGTACATTTTAATGAGCAGTTTGATATTTTCTTTAGGGTTAGACAGAGCAGCACTCAAGAAACTTTTATTGCGGCGGTTGATTAAAAAAAAGAAAAAAGAAATAGATATTGTGCAGCCCTAGAACATAAACAGGTAGATTTACTCAAGAACTGTTCTTCACCTTTTTCAATTTTTATCTACTTTCAACTTCACAATTTAGGAGGGATGCACTACATGTATCTGAAAGCTGTAGTTCCCAGCTAATTTGATTTGACGTACGATGCCTTATAATAAAACTACAGGCCCTGCAGTCCCATACAGGTGATTTGTGGCCAATCAGACGTTCTCAGGGATTATGAAACTCCATGCACTAATGAGGATTAAGTTGTGGCTTGTCTTGCAAAACAAGCACAGAAGAGTGGGTGAGGATTTGAATCCATGGAGCCTGTGTGTGCGTGCCCAGAGCTGAGAAAACAACATCCTGTATCAGCTAAAATACAAAGTTACTACCCATGGGTCTGCACAGCGGTTTATAAGAGTAGTTTAAATGAAGTCCTCCTCAATCAGCTCTTTTAACCAGCATGTAAATTAGCAATTACAATGTGCACAGTATACTAGAAAAAAAGATAATACTAAAACAACTCACAAAAAAGCAACTAAAATTTGATTTGACAATTACTTAGCTCTTCCAGACATTTTAATGAAGGAAAAAATAAATAGGGGGAAATTTCAAAATAAAAGGCGCATCTTAAATGTATGTATAGCTATTTTTCACTTTGTAGCAATAATATTGGGTTTGATCCACATTGATCTATAAGTGCTGGAATGTAACTCAGTACATTTACTCAAGTACTGTACGTAGGTACAAATGCTGAGGTACTTTAGTCTTTTCATGCCACCTTCTACTTCTACTCCACTACATTTCAGAGAGAAATATTCTACTTTATACTCTTTAGCTTTAGTTACTTTACACATTAAGATCTTAGTTTGATAGTGAATAAAAAGTTCCCTACCGCTTTCTTTTTCTCTGCGTTTCCCTCCTCTGCTGCCATCTGGTACCTAAGGATGAGGAAGAAGACGTTGGGAGTGAACAGGAAAACTTTTCTGGTCAAGCGACCCATCATCACAAACTGCTGGTCCTACCATCCTGCTGCACACGCCCAGGAAACCACCATGAAATGTCTACACCCCCCCCCCCCCAGTAAGAGCGTGCGCCCCATGCAGGCTGAGGCCTTCGCAGAGGCCCGGTTTGAGTCTGACCTGTGGCCCTTTGCTGCGTGTCACCTCATCGCTCTCCACCCTTTCCTGTCTAGCCACTGTCACCATTTAATGAAAAAGTGAAAAAGCTCCACCCCAAAAATAAATAAAAGTTCTGAAGTTTAACATTTCGACTAAAATATTTTATTTTCACTGTAAATCAGTTCCAAATATTGGTTTCATTAATTGATAATTGGAATCGGCCTTTAAAAAAAAAAAAAACTCCAACTGTTAATTGCCCTTAAAATAGAGAAGTACTAACACCTAGTGGTCATACAGAGGAAGTGCACAGAGGAAACATCCTACCACCTTCTCAATTCACAAATGAGTAACAAGATATGTTGGACAGGTGAAAGAGGGAAAGCCCTGGCTGAATCCTCCTTGGGTTAACTCTAAAGACTGGGAACCAGAGGACTACACAACTGGAGTAACTGGTGGTGGCTCATGGTGTGATCATTTTACAAAACAGGGAACTCGAGACAGCTGAGTGGCGAGAACATTTTGTGAGGAAGACCCGTGACCTCATTTCGGAAGTGACAGAAGAAAGAAAAAACTAAAAATAAAAGAGACTTATCTGCTGAGTGGCTGCTGGTGAATTATTAATTAAACTCGTAGCAGAAGCCTGAGGGGCAGAGTGAGCCGAGGTGGGACTTACTTGGAAAAGCGCTCCGCGATGGCGTTGTTTTTACCCCGCGCTGAGACGATGGACATCTCCTTGGCGGTGACCCTCAGTGACTGGGACGCCCACTGTCTGCGGCTGAATGGAGCGGCGGAGGCCATCTTTGATGCACGTCTGAGCAATCAATTTGTCTCGTCAGCTTGCCAGGAACACACGTCGTAACTCTGAGAGGAGACAGAAAAGAAGCTGCATGTTGAGCTAAATGAAAACAAAAAAGAGGAAAATAAAACACATGTACTGGTGGTAAACTTGGATTTTTCTTCCTCCTCCTTGTTTTGCAGCTCTGAAACTGAAGAGGTGTAGTTGTAGGAAACCCTTTCTGTACATTTAAAATGTATGTATCACTTCTCACACTCCTAAATAAATGTCACACTACCTCTTTTGTTCACACGTAGTTAAATTCAGAGTAGATCAAATCAGACATGCCAGTTCAGGCTTATTTACACCAGTACCCAACCTCACCCACAAATCAATATTTTTTGCCAGACTCCCCATTTCACCGTGTGTCCGTGTCACTGCAGCATCGGCCGGCCTCTGTGCAAGTCAGAAAGTCAATAGAGCGCGTCACACAGCCATTGACCATCTGTTCCCTGTGTGACTCTGCTCAAAGATGTGCCTGGGGGGCAACAACCAAGAGACAACCGATACGCCTGCAGTCCACAAAAAAACCCTACCCCACACACACAAACACTTCTCTGGATCCACAGACTCAAGGCCAAAGACAAGCAGGCTCACGCAGCAGCCCTGTTAGTTAGCTTTTCATAAATAACTGTCATCTGTGAGTTATACACGCTCGAGATGAATCAAACAATGGAGGTGGATGAGTGGGCTGGTGACGGCAGAGCCCCGGGGTCTCGACGTCAGCCAGCAGGTGGACTACTGTGGGATGTTACGGCTCGTTAGTTTCCCCCAACACGGTTTCCTTTGTGTAAAGTCTTCCTCCACCACTGGGATTGTTCAAGATAACATTTAACTAATAATGCACCATTTTTACCTGCATTAAAGGCTCCGTTACTGATAAACTGATTCATCTTTTGGTCCACTAAACAGCAGAAACAGTGAATCATTTTCTAGGTTTCTCTTTTTGTCTCAACCAGGTCCAAACCAAAAGACACAACACTTTCTACAATTTAAAGACAAGAGATCAGCAAATGATCTAATGTAAGGAGCCAAAACCATCAAAGGTTTAACAACTCAATCATCACACACTGTGGGGGGGTTGCCTGATTAGGACTAGTTGGTTCATTTCCACAACCACAAGAATTAGGGAATTGTTGCTCCCCAATTGAGAGAAGTTGCAGATAGCTGCAACTATTTTGTCATTAACCGGCTGATTTTTATTTATTTTTCAATAATGAGATTTATTGGAGGGCTTCAAATGTCTTATTTTGTCCAACCAAAAGTCCAAAACCCCAAATAGATTTTATTCAAAATGTCAGAAAAATGGTGAGCCTTCACATTTGAAATCCTGGAAACAGCCATAAATGACTTTAAAAAAACAATAGATTCTCAAAACTGTTTCTATTCATCCATCTCCTGTCGTACAATTTGATCATTTGACTAACCATTTCAGCTGGGACTAAGTGTCCTTTACTGCGGTCAGCTCAAACTCCCATCATCACCACACAGAGTCACAAAGAAAACTTTCCTACCAGGTCAAATGCCAACGAAGGAGGACTGAGTGACTGAGAGGACTCCTCTGTCCTGAGGTTGAGATTACAAAGCTGCATGTAAAACTGACACAGGCCCATGCAAAGTGTTTAAGTCCTGTGTCAAAGGCAACAACAGGCCCCAGTATCACCACCTATTTACCCTGAGGTTATAGAAGACCGGTTGCCTTGGCAGCCTGATTTCTAGTTTTGAAAAGATTAAACAAGTTCATGAATGTTTGATTTCAAACTTCAAAGAAACACACGGTTAAAAAAAAGAGCTTAACCTGATCTCTTTTTCACTACATCACGTAAAAAAAAAAAAGAGAATGCACAAAACGGCTTACCTGTGACTATGCCAGCTGTTTTTTTCCCCCGGATGTGTGTTCAGTAGTCCGCTACTTGTGTATTTCCTTCTCTTTTTATCTCCTCAGCTGCTGCCACTGGTGCTTTTGAGTAGACAGGGAAGTGGGAGGAGCTGCCACCACTCCCATTTAACTCAGATATTATGCAGCATTCACCTCCACCTGGCAGGTACGAGCTCTCCTCACTCGTCCAATCAGCAGGGTCCAGTGTGCGCACAGACAGAGCCGCTCGGAGCTGTGTGAGGCAAGCAGCCAGCCAACATGGCAGAGGGGGGAGGGCCGAGAGGGGGAGGGGGACGGGGAGGGGGAGGGGGGGAATCCCACACTGGATTCCTGGAAGTTGAGTGAACTGCAGATGACTGCCTACTTTCTCACGAGGTCAGGACTTATGAGGAAGTGACTCATTCTCAATCCTGGATGAGCACACTGAAAAAAAGGGGAAATTGCATCAAAATGAGAGTAAAAAGATATTTTGCTTAATTCAGGTCTCTAAACAATACCGACATGCCCACATGTACATTGGCACAGGTTTTGCTTGCTCGATATTCACTGGGAACTATTTGACCATTGTTCAAAGATCATCCCTGTTTGTACAGTTGCGTGTAGCTTATCTCACAGCGCTGTAGCACATGATATTCTGCCCTGCAGAGCATAAGAGAGGTGATAGTGTACGCTCCCCGCTCCAAGACACCATGCCCCCCGATTAACTCACGCTTCCCCATCACATCTCTGGGGGAAAGAGCCAATCCAAAAGTGCCACAAAATGTAAGGTAAATTATATTTCAACACAAAAGTAGAATAATCTAATAGATTTTTTGAAAATGTAAAGGTGCTCTAAGCGATGTTGGGTGACGTTATTTGTTGTTGACATTTAAAGCATTTTCAAACAAAACGAGACTTGCTCCTCTTCATCCCGTCCCTTCCCTTCTGTGCTTAGGGGACAGGCAGCTAGCAGATAGAGAGGAGATGTTTTTTACAGTGTGTTCAGGGGACAGGCAGCTAGCAGATAGAGA
>NC_048413.1:1070093-1105639 GCF_013103735.1 Etheostoma cragini | reverse complement strand
AGATGTTTTTTACAGTGTGTTCCGGGGACAGGCAGCTAGCAGATAGAGAGATGTGTTTTACAGTGTGTTCAGGGGACATGCAGCTAGCAGATAGCGAGGAGATGTTTTTTACAGTGTGTTCCGGGGACAAGCAGCTAGCAGATAGTGAGGAGATGTTTTTTACAGTGTGTTCCGGGGACATGCAGCTAGCAGATAGTGAGGAGATGTTTTTTACAGTGTGTCCTGGGGACAAGCAGCTAGCAGATAGAGAGGAGATGTGTTTTACAGTGTGTTCAGGGGACAGGCAGCTAGCAGATAGTGAGGAGATGTTTGCTGTGTGTGTACAACAAATGTTATAGCCTAAAACATGCGTGACATCGCTTAAAGCATCTTTAATGACTATTCGAAGATTCAAAAATCATTGTCCATTCCATTGTGTTTTGTCTGATCGCTGTTTTTTTTTTACAGCACCCTGGTTGGTGCTAGACCAACCGCGCTAATTAGTGAAATGTAACAAATGAAGGTTTCATTCATTCCATCTTACCAACAATCTAATAGTTGGTATTTTTGATTGGAAAAAGAAAATTTAAAAAAATGATCAAATAGCTGCAGAGGATCATCTGTAAACGGAAAATCAACCAACAGTTGTATACACAGTTGGCATTTGTCATGTTAAACAAATTCTTCTTCTTCTATTGTTTTTTTGTCCTTTTACCACCATAGCTCTGTGGTGGCCCTGAAGACTCTCAGCTCCACCAGGGACCCATTAACCGAGTCAGTCTAATCCCAAACACATGATGGCTGTGAAGAGGGTCTGGCCTCATCTCCCCTTGAAAAATCCCAACTGCACTCAGGATTCTTGAGAATTTCAAGGTAAAAGTGAAAGTTAGTTCCTTTTCTCCGTATTATGCTTGTCTGTATTTCCTGGAATCCCTCTGAGCCCCAATCTCTGATTTCTCACTTTTCTAAAAAGCGGTTTAACCCTTGTGTTGTCTTCCTGTCAACCATGCAACTTTGTGTTTTTCTGGGTTTAACATTTAGTTGTTCTTTTTCTACACTTTTCTCGTCATTTTTGTCAATTTTATTGCAATTTTTTGACGTTATTTTAATCATGTTTTAGTCAACTTTTCAAAACAATTTTGTAGCTTTTTCCAATGTTTTTCCTGGTTTGTTTTTTCACTTTAAAAAAAAAAGAATGTTTTGTTGATTTTTTTTCAACATTTGTCACTTTTTTCAACATTCTTATTTCATAGTTCTGATATAGAAAGTTTTTTGTAAACAGGTTCGGAGCAGGTTTTCCATATATGGTCATCTGCTCTACTACTGCAGTGTTTACGTGACATACCCTGTCACATGCAGGTACATGCTGACACCAGCGATGGCTGTAATCTTGGTTGCAGATTTTGTTTATTTATGCCCTATTTCAAGTCCCATTCCTGCCAGAATGTGTAGTGTAGAATTTAGTTTAGATCCTTTATCTGTGATTAGCTGTAAAAAGTGCTGTTATATAGAAACACAGCAGCCATGTGCAGTATAAGAAAAATAGTGATTTTTGAATATTAAAGCAAGTAAACATGTCTTGCAGAATCACTTAATACAAATATGAAACTGAAAACGGTACGTAATGAGTTTCCTTTAAACTGACCTTTTCCTTCTCTTTTAAACACTTAAAGGGATAGTTCAGACATTTTGAAATTGACCAACTTGTACTAAAGTACAGTACTTGTGTAAATTCACTCAGATACATCCCAACTATTACAGAGTGCATGTGACACCCAATACATCATGTCTGTTACCTTCATTATCCCATATGACCCAGTTACATGTTCTAGGCTAGACAAGAAGCTAAACAGATGCCACAGGGACACTGCTCACCAGACATGAAATCGTCAGTGTAAATCAGTGTCTGTGTCGTGACTCACTGTGTCATTAGGAAAGAGAATGTTCACAGTCATCTGTTCAACCCGTTTTAATGTTCCGATAATCTCCTGACAGGTCAGAAACAACCAAAAAGATGGAGACTACTGATGTCTTTCCACACCAATTTAAATGTTATAGTAATCTGTGCGCCCCTTGTTGCATCAGTTATTGTTTTATTTGGTGCATTCCGGTTAAAATTCAACAAAAAGAGAATCACAAGACAATCCCGACTTTTGTCATACTCACACGGTTCATGTTGTAATAACTACATTTTGGGGAATTCTGATTTCAGTATAGTGGTCCCCAGTTTAACAAGGTTTTCTGTGGCTCTAGAGGAGCATCCTAAAGTCTGAGAAAAGTCCTCTGGGTTATCTCGGGTTGGGAGTCAGGGAGGTTCCGATATTAAAGACTTCTCGGTCTCTGCCACTTTGTTTATGACAATGGTATTTCTCAATCTGGCAAGTTGCACAACTTTGATATATATTACATCACTGGAGTACACCTGGAGTCCTACAGAAGCTCTGTGAGGCTATAATGCTCATCCCCAAGAAATCTAAACCGTTTGATTGATAAAAGCCTGGGTTAAAAATGTGTATATGTCCAGAGAGTGAGTCTTTGTTAACCTCGGGTTGTAAGAAAGTGTTAAGAGATGAGCGTGGCAGTGTGTTTGTAGAAGGAAGCTTTAAGCAGAATGGCCAACACGTAAAGTCCCTTGTGAGATTTGATGATATCAAGCAGCGACAATGAGCTGGAGCAATGTTAGACACATGCGAAGTAGCACTAAATACAGGGCACAGCAGAGGCAAAGTGGTGGAAGAAGTACTCAGATATTTTACGTAAGTAAAGGTAGTCATGCAATGGTGTAAAATAATTGCATTCAAAAGTATTAGCATCAATGGCAGCAGAGTAGCACAAGTAAAATTACTCATTATGCCGAATGGTCCATTTCAGTCATATAGGCTATATGATATTGTTGGAATTTAATGGTTTATTCATTAATGTGTACTTCCAGGCATTTAATCCGTAATAATAAATCCTCATTTTTGGGGGATTTTTATTCTGTATCAATAATTTGAGTCTGAAAAGTAACTTAAGTGTCAAATAACTGTAGTGGAGTAAAAAGTGAAACACTGGGTTCTAAAATGTAGTGGAGTACAAGTATAAAGCACCTCACAATAAAGTAGGCCTACAACTTAAGTAAAAGTAACTTACTTGAGTAAATGCACGTTAGTTGGCTTTAGTTGATTGTTACAGAAGTGAACAATAAGGAGACAGGTTGTCCTTCCAGACTTTGAGACAGGTAGCCTACAACTCAGGTGAACATTGACTCACCATCTTGTCTCGACAGGATAGCGGTGAATTATGATAAGTCATGTTACCGCACGTTTGTTGCACGATTACTTCATTTCTGCCTGAGTTGTATTTCATCATAGGGCTCAAACTCACCTAGCAAACCTGCGACAGGCACTTTGTCAGACACTCACTTCAGACAGGACGCACAGGGATACAGCAAATAACACATAATTAACGATTAATAAAGAGTCCAACTGTGTGTATCCATCCGCCAAGTGGTTGTCAGTTAGCGCATTAATACCTGAACTAAACTGTGCTCTGAGATCAAAGGTGCGGGCGTATTGGTGGTGGCGGGATTTTACTCTTGTTAGGTTAACACTGTCTTTATTTAAAGCAGTAGAAGGCCTATGAAAGTGCCAAAGAAGCAGAAAAAAGTACAACAACAACACATGTATCGACAAGTAGGCAAAGGTTGACTTAGAAAAAAAAAAGAATACTTACCATGGCAAAGCCCCAGTCCCTGGCAGCGGGTGGAGTGGTTTAAGTGGTAGCCTACGAAAGGAATCTAATTCTTGATTCATAGAGAACTCAAATCTATCATTATTATATACGTTAGGTAAGTGGTGAAAATGTTTTACCGGCCAAGCTAAAAACGCTAGTCCTGATGCTCAAAGCCACTAATAACACCAGCTGAATTTGATTGGTTGCTGGCTAAGTAGGCTATTCGTGTCGTTGGCAGTCAGCCGTTAGTATTTCTTTAAAGAAGATACTTAACTGCTCACCACCAGAGGCTGTTAGCCTAATATTAATATTAATTATAATATATTATATTATAATTAATAAATATGCAGTCTGTGGTCGCCACCATGAACATGTGGATTATATTTTACAGCACACGTTCTTTAAAAATGAATTACATTGAATGTGGAGAGGTTAAACTGGACAAAATTGCTAACAGCTAGCTAGCTTGTCAGAGAAGACGCCTTTGGCTTCCCTTCTGCCATGTTCTTCAGAGGGAATAGTAGAGGCTACCACAAGAACAGGCTTCCAGGATGTCCAGCCTTTATCTGAGAAGGTTACCAAAAGATGAAGTAGCAGGCCAACGCCTAAAAGTGGACAAACATGGCTATTTTCTAATTTTATGGTTTAGCGTCTGTGCAAACGTTAGTTGTTGTCTCTACCTAACAACCCACTAGCTAAAATGCTATAATGTTACATTATGAACATAGGCTATGTTCATAATGTACTTGAGTAAAATTACTTAATTACTCCCCCCCCCATGGCCTGCAGTGTATTAGTTTGTGTAGTAGACTACTTTAGACTGTTACATGAATATTTACACATGAGTAGTAACCTACCTTTCAAAATAAAAGTCTCCTCCTAAACAATTTGAGATTTTATAGAAATGTTCATAATTTAGTTGACGTAAGTTAAAAGTAGCATCAAATATGACTACATTAGAATATTGAGTTACCAGTTGCCAGTAGTTCTTTGGACCAGCAAATACAAAATCATAAGGTAGTCCAATAGGTAGCATTGGGGCACTAGAACTAAAGTTCATAGACTACGAGCAAATAATGTCGTGTTCCTTTTGTGCCACTAGATGGCAGATAACAGCAACTATAGGACTGACTGCATGCATTTATGCATCCATCCATCCATCCATCCATCTATCTATCTATCTATCTATCTATCTATCTATCTATCTATCTATCTATCTATCTATCTATCTATCTATCTGTCTATCTGTCTATCTATCACATGTTCCATGCCCCTATAGCTATATATCTTCCCCTAACTCGAGATATTTTCGGATCAGACAATACATAATAGATAATGGCTTGTACTCTATGTCATTTCACATGCCTGGCCACCTACCTACGTACTTGTGTAAGTGAGGTCCACTTTTCACCACTATATTTAGTCTCTGTTGCTCAGAAACAGATATGAGACTATGCAGGACAAAATTTCCGAAGTATAATAACCTTACATAAGCATTGGAGATAAAAGTAGTAAGAAAAAAACATAAATGATCAATCAATTCTCCTCTTTTTTAAAAGGGGCATTCCACCACTGTTTCACATGAAGCACAGTTTAACACATACCTTAGACTGAAAGACAGGAAATCTTGGATTCTGCTGCTTTGAATTGAACCTTTCTCTAATTTAATCGCTCTCTTCTGAGTTCCCGAACTTTATGGGACGGTGAAATAAAGAGAAAAACATGCTAGACTCAGAGAAAAGACTGAGGAAGAGAGATGCCATTGTCTCAAAATGCATGCATCTATAATCTACATAGTAAAATGTAAAGTGGCTTTAGAACTTTGTAGCCATTGTACAAGTACTGAGACAACAAAATGCAGTTTGGCATCCAAGCAGAAGTACAAAAAGCAGTATAGTGCAAAGTAATGTACATACAGTAATATGTATTAAAGAAATATAGATTGTAGAATAAACAGTATGTGATTTATAGACTATACAGTATTTGAACATGTGTTGCAGTAGGTAAAATGCAAGTATAAGTACAAGTCATAACATAGTAGACATATAAAATAAACAGCTGAAGGTATGATATAAATACTGTGTACACTATAGATAAAACATATAGAGTGTAGACTGTAGTATAAACATGTATGGGTATGTGAGTGGATATAAATATGCAGGTTGTTTTATATGTAAATGTATAGCTCTTGTTATGAACAAAGAGTCTGAAGTTTTCATGTTTTTTTTTGTCTTACTGCAGAGAAGGACATTCAAGCGCAGAGAGGAAAGACAAGTCGGGGACGGTTGGAGGTAAGACACCCTTAAGGAAGGTCAGGCATTTTGCAGGACGGGTGTTAA
This sequence comes from Etheostoma cragini, assembly GCF_013103735.1. Taxonomy (NCBI): domain Eukaryota; kingdom Metazoa; phylum Chordata; class Actinopteri; order Perciformes; family Percidae; genus Etheostoma; species Etheostoma cragini. The sequence goes on along the minus strand of NC_048413.1, from coordinate 1,099,607 downwards.
ACAAGCCTCAGATGTCTTTCTGCATGTGTGAAGGGAAGCACCCCCCAGAGTATTTACTGTACACCAGAGCGGTGGGTATTATTAGACTCTGACCTATAAATACCGAGCCAAATATTAGCTTATCACTAGTCTTGCATTGCCAGACATGTCTGCACAGCGCTGTATATGTCAGCTGATAGCTAACGAGAAGTTGCAGCAAAGATATGTTTGACACAGTTATAATTACAATTTTTTATTTTTACATATTTTGTCCATCAGAGAGCACCAATGAGTTTATTATTCAGCAGTACAATGTCCCACTCTGTACTTGTCTTTGTTACACGTCTGTGCTTACCAAACTCAAAGGATCCTTATTAAGAGTTATTAAGAGTTTGTTTTATGGGTTTATGTTAAAAAAGAATTATAACTGAGATGGCTGTTAAAAGCCGTTTTCTCTGTTAAAATTGTCTGTACCGAATAAACAAAAATACATTCTGGAAGTATTGTAATTTTAAATACAAATCTATGTAAATATAAACAAAACACACATTTTGATCATATATTTCAATATTACTATGTTAATATTTATAGTTTTGCAAACTTACACTGAACTTTGAAATATGGCAAATCTAAAAACAAGATAATAGTGTGTTTGTGAGCAAGTTAATATTGTATGTGATTTTGTGCGTTACTGACCCATTTCTGTACTCCGTTATACATTACGTGTGTTTCTGTAAGAACGCATGCACAGTTGAGGACTATGAGTATAGGTATGTGAGTATAGGCAACCAACTTACAGGGGGCCGGCAAGACACGATGTTCCCATGTGGGACAAGCCTGACAGGGTGGGGGGGTTACAGCTCCACCTCTGCTGTGATTGGAAGGGGGAAAACATGGGTGGAGTTTGCACATGGCTTTAATTTGGAGTTTAGGGGTCACCGTCTTTAGAGGGCTGGAAACTCAATAACTGTCAGCACAGAGAGTGAAACAATAGGAAGACAGTGTGTCCCATGGTTTGATCCAGAGCAGTCTGGGATTGGTTAGTTGTACTATTTTGTGAATAATTGTGGCCTAGCTAATTCTTATCTCATCTGGTTTGGATTTTATTTAATTTTTACCAAGTTGTCGTGTTGCTACGCTCACATATCTTGCTTGTCATGTGACTGTGCAAGTCTACATTGTGCTTGTTAAATGGTTGCAACACTTTTCATCATCTCTACAGCTGCCTCAGTTATTTTATGCTCTGGTGGGACAGTGGTGGGAGAAGTATTCAGATCTTTAATACCACACTGTGAAAATACCCCTCTAAGTAAAAGTCCTGCATTCAACACTTTAAGTAGGAACTAGTATTAGTAAAATGTACTTAAAGCATGAAAAGTCAAAGTAGTGATTGTGTAGTAACATGTCCCCTGTCAGTGTGATCCTCTTCTGTCTGATGTTTCTGGATTAATATTATTAATATTCCTTTATATGCTTTCATGTGCATGTTGTATTTTACTGCTGTACATGTTTCAGGTTGTGTACATTTGAACTCCTTTATTTACTGCTGCTAGTTTCTATAGCCATGCATCATATTCTATAAGATCATGATATGTCTGAAGCATCGCTGTCCTGTAAGAACCACGTATCTCTAAAAACCTTTAAACTCTTCATGGTGTCAGAAGAACAGCCGTTTTCAGCTTTAAGACAATCCAGCTAATCCAGGAGGCTTTTTGAAGACTTTATTTAGATTAAGAGGGAGGAGAACTTTCTCATCACATAAAGGAACCATGTCCCTCCACCATCTGTGGAGAGACATGGTTTACACTGGAGACAAATGGTATGAAAAAAGAGTTTCCCAATCTATCACAGCATAGACGTCACAACTTGTTGGAACCATTCAGAGATTACTCAATTTGTACAGACGCAGACAAACACTACACTTAGTTTTGTGTTGATATTTGTGTACTGTCACTTTCAGTACTTTCACAACAAATACACTGCAGCTGTACCAACACACAATATTGGCCAAAAAGCTGACCTTTTTGTCTCTTTTTCAGACTTTTTCTAAGTTTTCACTAACACCAGCTTACTAGTCTTACACTACTTTTTGGAATTCATGGTCAATAACCTTCATTTATTAAGAATTATACCTAATATTTGAGTTAAAAGAGCAGAAATTATAATTTAATTTAACTAATAGTTAAGATCAGAGGAACGTAAAGAAGAGTTTTGTCAGGAATAAAAGTGATCAATTGTATTTGCAAAGAACTTTTTAAGGAATCCAATCCATTTTTTTGTGGTAATTTAGTTAAAAAGAAACCCATATTTCAGATATAGACATTTTTTAAAGGAGTCAAATTTGACCCGAGGACAACAGGAGGGTTAATAAGGAAAGTGTGCCGTGACACAGTGGACTCTGCACATTGGCAGGTTATTTTATGGTCCCAAAGTTATGTCAGGCTATGATAAAAGGGCAAACTATGGGGCTGTGTTTCTCAGGGTGCTAAAATGACTGCTATCCTCTACTGGAGAGAAGCAGGAACGGACACAGGAACACTGTTTTCACTCACAACATGCACCCCCAACACCCAAAACAACATCTGGTTCTCATTCTCAGTTTTTCCTGAAAATGTTCTCATTCCCATGCCCCTCACCCTTACTTTTATCTCTTTTAATTTTTCATTTTCCAGTTGATCAAGGGGGCTTTTTAAAGACTTTATTTAGCTTAAGAAGGAGAACTTTTTCTAAACATAAAGAAAGACTTTGTCTTTCAGTTTATCAATTTCAAAATCACCAAATGTGGGGAAACGTTGTTTTCACTGGACACGAATGGTATGAAAACTTGTAATCTGAAAAGTAAGCTGTCAGATAAATGTAGTGGAGTGAAAAGTACAATATAAAATGTGGTGGAATAGAAGTAAAAGTAGCATTCAATTACTCAAGCAAAGTAATTGCACAGCAGATTTCTACTTAAGTGTATATGCTCTTGACCAGCTGATTGTGACCTTCAGCAGGAAACAGGCGGTCATCGGGCTCAAACCCATTATTGCCGTATTAATCATTGAACACCTCGCCAAGTCTCTCCATTCATGCTCCGCCTGTCCAGATGCATGTCATATCACTCATGTGTCAAACATAGGCTGCAAAAATAAAGTGTGTGAGGCCCTGCAGAGAGGGATCTGCTCTACCCCCCCCCCCCCCCCCCCCCCCCCCCCCCCCCCCCCCCCCCCCCCCCCCCCCCCCGTTTAACACCCAGCATTATCTCCCACTCTTCCTTTTTCCTGCACACGTGTACTGCTCTTACAAATTCCATTACAGTTCTTTACTGGTTAAATAAAGGTCAGATATTCTTTATCACATTACACCAATTACTTTCAAATCTTCCGATCTCTTGAAAGATTTCTTACAGGATGAATAACTGCCAAAGTTAAAGTTAGAGAATATAAATGCTTTGTGATCGAGCTTGCATTCCCATTATGTTCTACTCTCTTTTTATGAGCGGTCAGATACAAGACACATGAAACAAATAAAAACAGCAATGCAGTGGTAATTGTGTTGTTCAGTTAAGTTCCCTGCCTTGTACGGTGCAGTGATGACAGTGTGTTTCCATGGCTGAGTGAACAGAGTCCAGAACATCTCTCTGACCCCCTCTCTCTCCTTTCCCTGTCTCTAAATGCTAACCATATTTGTTTAAAGCCCTGGTGGAATGCTACTAACTACATTTCCTTATAAGTTCTCTGCACAAGCCCAAATCAGAGTATTTCCATTTCATACTACTTTATACTTCTAATCAACTACACATTTTAGATGCAAACATTGCACTTTTACTCCAATGCATTTGTCTGAAAGCTACATGCTTTTCAGTGCTTTTCCATTTGTTCATCCCCTTCCTGTCCAGTGAAAACCTACATATCTCTTATCTTGTTGATTTTGAACATGAAGGTTTTTTTTGAAACAGTAGCATGTGCACGTGTGCAGGAAAAAGGAAGAGTGGTAGAGAATGCTGAGTGTTAAACAGGGGGGGGGGGGGGGGGGGGGGGGGGGGGGGGGGGGGGGGGGGGTAGAGCAGATCCCTCTCTGCAGGGCCTCACACACTTTATTTTTGCAGCCTATGTTTGACACATGAGTGATATGACATGCATCTGGACAGGCGGAGCATGAATGGAGAGACTTGGCGGGGTGTTCAATGATTAATACGGCAATAATGGGTTTGAGCCCGATGACCGCCTGTTTCCTGCTGAAGGTCACAATCAGCTGGTCAAGAGCATACACCATACTCAAGGACAAATTCACTAGTACTTCCATTTTATGCTCCTTCATTCTTCTACCTGACTACATTTCAGCGGTAATGTTTTTACATTTTACTCCACTAACTTTAGCTAGCTTCAGTTACTTTTCAGACAACAGTTTTTCCTCCTCTTCCTGTCCAGGGAAAACCATGGTCCTCCACATTTGGTGATTTTGAAATTGAATGTTCGTGATAAACTCAAAGACCAAGTGCTTCTTTATGTGTTGAGAAAGTTCACCTCCTTCTTACAGTTTTTTACAGCTGCTTACACACAAAATCTTTTCAGGTCACACAAGCCTTTCACTCAGTTCTCAATTGCAAAAAACACTAGAAATGTAGACACACCCTAGCGGCCAGGGTCCATCTAACAACTCTCTGTTGGCTTGCGACTTGGAAAAATAAAATTCTGTGACTGTTCTGCGTGAATGTCCTGCTACTTGCAAACAGCGGTCTTTCAAATCAGCTTTATACATCGATCTGACTTTTTTCTGCACAAATTGGATACAATACCAATATGAATATGATGGATTGCTGCAGATTAAACTACCAACAATATATAAAGGAGTTCAAAGGAGCCCAACCTGAAACATCTACAGCAGTAAAACACAACATAATGTATACTTTATTAATCCCGCAAGAGGAAATTACAATGTTTTCACTCTGTTGTTATTCCACACATGACACACAGGCCTGAAGTACACACACATGCTCAGTTCCTATACATGCACCATTGGAAAGATGTCAGAGTAAAAAAAGACGCCCCAAGCAGGTGGGGGTTTGGTACCTTGCTCAAGAGCACCTTGGCAGTGCCCAGCTCTCCAGCTCCCAGTCCACCATCTTGGTTCCCAACCCAACTCCGTACTGACAGAGCTCCTGCCACCCCCCCCATACACATGAAAGCAGCAGGGATATTAATCCAGAAACATCAGATAGAGGAGGAACACACTGACAGGGAGCACTTTAATGTACATTATAATTTTACTTTTCAAACCTTATGTAGATTGTGCTGCTAATAATTACCATAGCTAATTTTATGTATGTAGGACTTGCATATTACAGTGTAATATGAGTACATTAATTCATCTGAATACTTCTTCCACCACTGACTTTAACCCTTTTTCACAACAGAGATATTGACTTGAAAAGCACATATCACTGTCCCTCTTTTTAAAATGTCATATAAACACCTTACATCCCACATTTGTTAGCAGACCTCATTAAGGAGAACAAAATGTAAACCCTTCTCAGGATGAGAGTGTGGGTGATGACAAATGATTACCGGTTGATCCGATTACATTTTAATTACATTTTACGTTCCTTAACCCAGGGTTCCCTCGGTCATGGAAAACCTGAAAATTCCTGGGAAAGTCATGGATTTTTGTTGTTACATTGTTAACAGTAATCTTATGTGGACAACCTTCCTTGTATTATTTTCTGTAGCTGTTGACATAATGTTTAATATGAGGCGATGTGTGACAACACCTTGTTTACCATCTCGTGCATGTCTTCATTTTCTAAAAAGGTTTTCATACAGTACAATAATTAACATTTGGAGTACAGTATACTATAAAGTAATTGTATGTGTGTGTTACACATAAAACGGTCATTGGAATTTTATGATGGGTCCTTGGAAATGTTTTGAAATGTTGTCCATGAAAATGTGTGAGGACCCTGTTTACCACTCAACCCTGTTATATACCAATATTATAGCTGCAGAAAGCACACAGTGATTATGTAATTTGAGCGGACTGGCCTCGACCCCAGACAGATGAAGCTCAGGTCTTTATTCTAAAAAGCTATTTTATATCTAGAAGCTGAAGGACAGTGATGATGATAAGGTTGAGGGAAAGGTGGACAGTGACAGAGAGAGAAAATGTAGGCAAAAGTTTAACAGGACAAAAGTTACAAGGACGGAGAAGACCTGTAGGACAAAAGTGAGGGAAGCCAAAGAGTTCAACGGTAGATAAACAGCTCAATACTGGCAGTTTAACCTCTTTCCAGGCAACATGGCCTTAAAAACTAGTTCCCATCTATCACAGCATGGACATCACAACTTGTTGGAAACATTCAGAGATTACTCAATTTGTACGGACGCAAACAAACACTACACTTAGTTTTGTGTTGATATTTGTGTACTTGTGATTTTCCTAGGTGACATGATAAGTCTAAACCCTTTAAGCACATTTTGTCAATCTATTACTACTGCATGTATACTCTGTAGTCCAAAGGGTTAACTTCCACAGTCATTCAGTGGTGGAGGAGTACATATGTCTTTTGATTTAGTAAAATGTAGCAACACTGCTCTGTAAAAATACTCTTTGTCCAATGGTGTGGTTGATGACCAAATGCATACAAACTGAACCCAGGCCATTATCTGCAGAAGACAACAGCCAGAGGAAAGGGTTAACATCTCACCTGGTAAACATCAGCATGTTGCATCGTCACTTTGACAATGCAAGCATACTATTCTAGTGGTTCTTAAACGTGTTGGGGGTGAGCTGTTGCTTTCAGTAATGGAACAAATACACTGCAGCTGTACTGAGTGTGGACCACACACACACGCACACACGCACGCACACTGGAAGACAATTAAAGAGACCTTAAATGAAAACAGACGTAGTAAAATGATGAAAAACATGTAGTAAGAGAGGGATCTTATCTGTGTGTGTCTATTACTTTAATAAGAACACAAGTGTGCCGTGACACAGTGGACTCTGCACATTGGCAGGTTATTTTATTGTCTCAAAGTATGTCAGGCTATGATAAAAGGGCAAACTATGGGGCTGTGTTTCTCAGGGTGCTAAAATGACTGCTATCCTCTACTGGAGAGAAGCAGGAACGGACACAGGAACACTGTTTTCACTCACAACATGCACCCCCAACACCCAAAACAACATCTGGTTCTCATTCTCGGTTTTTCCTGAAAATGTTCCCATCTTCCTCACCCTTACTCTTTTCTCTTTTAAGCACCACCACCCCCTCATGTCTTTGTTTTTCTCCCCCCCTCTAGGATGACAACAGGAGTGTGTATCCTCCCTCTCCAGCTGTTTATTGTCAGTGAGTCCTGTGGACAAACAGAGACTCCCATTTGGCAAAGTGTCTCAGACAACCTGCTAGTTGCAGGCTTTGAGGCCAGATAAATGATAGATAACCTAACCCCATTGCCTTGTGGGAGACATTCCAACAGGAGCTGCTCAGAGCTTAACAGTGGTGGAATGTAACCAAGTACAATTACTCAAGCATCAGTTTTGAGTCGGATTGTACTGTATTTTTACAAATGTTTATCATAAAAATCCCTTTGTGACTTTGTCTGTAAAAAGTGCTATGTCAAATACTTTTTTATCATTACTTGTACTTATACAGGCACTTTTTACTTCCCTGCAGTTACTTTTACTTCCCTGTTTACTATTTACTTCTGAAAAGAGCTTATATAAAATATGCTTTGTTTTGAATTAAACTACCCAACAGTTTACAAAAGAACAGCTGATTAATTATTCGATTAACAGAACAGAAAGAGTTAATTGGCAACTATTTCGATAGTTTGTCAAGTTAAAACATTTAATGGTTCCAGCTTCTCAAATGTGAAGATTTGCTGCTTTTCCTTTTAAGTATTTTAATGATTTCAGTGTACTAATGTTGAGGTTTGGACTGCTGGTTCGATAAGACAAGGATGCAGGACTTGGGTATTTTTTACAGTGTGGTATTAGTTCTTAAGTAAAGGGTCTGCTTCCTCCACCATTGGTGCATAATGATGGAAATCTCAGTAGTTGGGTCCTGATATGGGATGCCTGGGCCATTTAAACTCCTCACAGACAGACATTCCACTCACCCAAACGCTGCCACTGCCATCCTATTTCCCCATCATCCTCCTCATTAGCAACAACAGTAGGAATATTCCAATTAGTGACTGTTGCATCACTGTGCCAAAAGAATCCTCACATGCTGTCAGCTGGAAACATTGGACAGGAGATTGGTGGTGGTTGCAGTAATCAAACAAATGCACGTTAAAGAGGCGGAGCCATTGCACACTTCCCAAGTGCAGAGCAAAGAGTTAATCTGTTTTTGAGATTAGCAGAGGTCTTGCAGGGAAAGGTCTGATTGCATTTAGCGTTATGGGTTTAAGAGCATGTGGTTTCTTTTTTAGTGGAAGAAATGTACTGTGCTTGAGCTTGAGTGTGACTTGTTGTTGTGGGTGTGTATTCTTTGAAAATGAGGAAACATTACACTATAAATGGAAAATTGTAAAATATACCTATACAGGATATCTGTAGTGGTGATCACCTCAACAGATGTTAATGATGAAAAGGGCATCTTTCTACAGCTGTAATGAAATTGCAAGTTCAAGTTAAATATGCATTAATATAGCCTCATATGATTCTGCATAATTAGTACTTTTGCTACTCTAAGTATATGTTGATGCACTTTTGTACTTTTACTTTAGTAAGTTGAATACAAATGTAAGATATTACTTTATGCAACTATTGACCAAATCTCTTGTGTGTTCATATTTAAGGTAGCATATTTTTATTTTTTTCTTGCCCTACTAAAGCATATTTCTGTCATGAATCATACTTTGTTTTTTATTGCAATTGCTGTAGACATAAGTATGAAATGCTTTGCACAAAAAGGTTTAAATACGGTAATAGTCATTAAATACATATTTATATCGCTAAACCGGCGTCCTCTCCACCATACACGCACGTGCGTTTAGTCATTCCTCTACTGCCGCTCACGCTCTCGTACGCATGCGCGCTGGTCGTGGTGTCATCATCATCATCATCACCATCCCAGAAGTTGCTTAACTGTGGTTGGTACCCCGTGCTGCTGCTGGATCAACGTGCTGCCATTGTCCAGCGAGGACACCCCGGAAGACGCTCACTCTCAGCCGAACCGAGCCGCTACCGGACACGGCCCCGCTACCGAGTACAACCCGGTGAGTGAACGAGTGTGTGGCGGACTACCCGTCGAGACAAAGCGACTGCTGAAAAGAGACTTAGCTAACATCTCAATGTGTTTTGAATAACTCGCTTGTAAGTTGCAAATTAGCTAGCTCGCGCATCCATTAGCTTGAACAGTGTATCGAGTATCTCTGGTTTAAAATGAACCCGCCGGCTTTATAGGGAAGTTTTACAACCGACGTAACGTTAGTTCCATTCACCAAGGCGTGATGCTGGCGCTATTTTTTACATTCATGAGTGAAGTCAGTGAGTCTGAGCTGTCCGGCGCAGACCTCCCCCCGGGCCACTCACTGGGGTTGGCACAGAGCCGAACCCAGCCAGAGGGGAGACAGCAGAGGTGATATTGGGCTCTGACTTCCGCTTACAGTTCATTTGACCGCAGCGGACTGGTGTGTTCTCTATCAGCACAAAGCTGAGGGAGTTTCACATGCTGGCTCTTTGGAGGGTGCCGTGGCGATTTTGAGCTTTGACGACAAGGAGTGAGTCAAAAATCTCTTGCAGTAGGCTATTAATGCTCAAAGCATGGTACACAAGACAGATGTTGGTTTGTAGTATGGACACCGATGCTAATAAGCTGTTCTCCCACTTTACCCACCCCCCAGGGGGGGTTCTTTCACTCAGTGTTTTGCATGCCTTTGTCCTCAAGACAATAGCTATCAGCCAGGGGGGGGGGGGGGGGGGGGGGGGGGGGGGGGGGGGAATCCTTTGATGCCATCCAGGTGGGAGTTAATACAAATTGGTCAAGATGCATTTAATCACGGTTGCATTATAAAGAATTCAGCATAATCAACAACAAGGGAAGTTAAACCTTGTTACCGTAGGCAGAGTTTGATATTTGAGGCAAGGATTGCCAAAAAACAAACTCCATTGTAGCAACTGAGACCTGGCCTACCACTTGGGAACACAGCACAATGGACAAAACAATCATTATATTACATGTCATTTAGCTGATATCAAAAGCAACTTACAGCTGCCATATGTCAGAGGTCGCACGCCTCTGGAGCAACTAGGGGTTTAGTGCCTCCCACACCAAAGGCATGTGCCATATCCACGGCGCCATTACCACCAACATGCTAAATAAACATATGTTTATTTTTAAAGCAGATTTAAAATTACATTGTAATAATTTGCCCTTATGAAATCAATCACGGTTGATTTCCTAATCTTTGACCTACAGTCTGTTGAGATGCCTCTCCAAATGTTGAAACAAGGCGCAATCACACCATAAAACATTAAGACACTTTAAAAAAAAAAAATCAGTATTTTGACGTAATCCAGTGACTTTGTAAAAAAAAAAAAGAACAGCAATAGCACTTCTGCCTCACAGCAAGAAGGTTCTTTGTTTGAATCCCGGTGGTTCCGGGCCTTTCTGTGTGGAGTTTGTATGTGCTCCCCGTGTTTGTGGGGGTTTCGTCCGGGTGCTCCGGTTTCTTCCCACCATAAAGACATGCATGCTAGGTAGGACTACAGTTGATTAAGATTAGCCGATTGGCTAACGCTGGTGCATTCACAGAAATGTTGACGAATGTGCATTGTCCTAATCAAGTAAATAAATTGAATCCACAAAAAGGGTCTCGGTGTATCCAGCAAGGCCAACACGCTTCACACCCACCAGCCAGCTCCAAACAGGTGACCGAGCTGTCCCCACTTCACTGTTGAAACAGTGGAATAAAACGTATAAAAATCCATATCTACACAAAACACACGATTAATAAGCTGACAACAACTGGAACCTTTTAATGCAACGTTGCCATGGCAAGATGGCCAGACTAGTGCAACAGTACAGTGGTCTCAGGGGAGAGCTGCTTGTCACATAACCCAGAGACCTGAAATGTATTTGTTACTAAGGCAGTATGTGAAATCCAATGTATTACCTACCACAATTTGGTTGTTAAGTCAAATATTTATAAAATATTTGGTAATACCAGATGTAATTATTACACTTAATTTTTAAACAATGCAATTTCCCGTTTCAGCTAGCGGGTAACACACACGCGTTCGGTCCCCATTGTCCCCCCCCCCCCTAAAAATAGCCAGAGCTGCTTGTGATCTGTTAACCAAGGGATGGTCTCTGACAGTGAGTGATGGCTGTCCTTTTCCATTTGTGTGGTGGCAGGGTGACCTGTAGAAAATACAAGCACAGGAGCTGGATTCATGCCAACATCCACCCTGCTTTCCAAAGTTAGCTTTTAATGTACCAGTCCCAGGGGTTAGTCCTCACAACTCTGACTTCTCTGGAGGCTGTACAGCTAATTATTTCTTCTAACATCACTTGTAGATTGCAGAGTAGTTACATCACTGTGTTGTGTCAGTTTTTAGACCTTTTCGGTTTTATATTTGTCAGTTCTAAGTGTATGATGTAATGGAGTAGGGTTTTTAGAAGTTTCTGTTCTCAGGAATCTGCTCACCCGATTACTAATGCTGCTGCGTCAGTACTGACCTATCCAGTTGTGGTTTTTACTTGCGCTTGCCAACTAAGAATATGTATTTACACCCAATCTTGCCTGTAGGCCAAAAATACACCCACATTGTGCAATTTTGATTTGCATAATCTTAAGTGCTACTACTTGTCAGGAAAAGCTCAAAGGCGTCTTGAGACACAATTCTCAATTCACCAATTGTGATATGATGCTTTTCTATTTTACTTTTGTTGGGAGTGATTGTTTGCAGGTACCCATTGGGTACATGTGTGGAGTGGTGGATCAATTCAATTCAATTTTATTTATAGTATCAAATCATAACAAGAGTTATCTCAAGACACTATACAGATAGACCACACGGGCATTATTTGAAATGGGGATGCATCAGTGAATGAGTAAACAGCTGGTATTTAGATTTTCAAGATAAAATATTCTGCAGAGATTCAAGCGAATGAATGAGGAATGTTGATCAAGCCCGAGTGGAGACATGTCAGTGGTGTGCTGGTGTTGCCTCTTCCTGTATGTGTGATAAAGTAGAGTGATAATGATTAAGGCTGCGTTCAGATACGCTCAGGCAAAAACGTTTTCCCATTCATTTGGGGGTAATTGACCTACTTTCATATAACTATAGTGCTGTAAAGTCTAGACTCAGATTTCCGTGATCTGCGTAACGACAGTATAGTGCAACGTTTGCCTTGAACAGAGCAACTGTAATAACCTAATATACTGTCATTAATGAGATTAAACTACATTCTCGGTTATATTTGCATTGAAAACCCATTCAATAAATAGAACTCTTGCAGCGCACATGAACAGATGCGCAATATTAGCTCACACATAAGATAGCACACTCGTGACTTAGCCTCCGGTCGCTAACGTACATTCATAAATTCAACATCACATCGTCCTCCCATCAGACTTACTTATTAATGCACGCACACACTAGTATCCACAAAGTTAGTCAATGAGGGGGTAAAGGAGAGTGGGATTGTGTTTCACGTTAACGCCTTTTCTCTCTCGCTCAAGACCGCTGTGTCCAAGCCAAGGCTCACCTTACCGCATGCTGATAGGTTACTAGTCCAGGGAGAGCGAGGGGGCGTGGCATCAGGATGGTGGCTCTCCATCCTGATGCCAGTAAACCATCACGATGGACGATATTATTGTCCATCGGCACAACCCTATGCTGCTCCGCCTTTTGCATTTTTGCTGTCCCGATAAACTCACAGGTGCTGCTTATGGGCATCGTCACGCCCCGGCAACAGTGAAGGAGGAAACATGGAGGAACCCACGTTATCTTAATACGTTAGACCTCCAGCCCTCACATGGCGGGGATAGATGAATTTTTGGAAATAAGAGGCTTCTGAGGCCCGCCAAGAAAAAGGATGTTGAAAAGAGCAAAAGAGCAGCTTTTTGAAGCATGAAGGCTACCATAGCTGTAATATGTCATTTGAACTACGTGGTGCAAGACAGTTGGGTGCAATTTACGATCTGTGTATGATTGTGGTCATTGGTGCCAAGATAAGTATTTCATTACCACTACGCTGTGGAAAACAATTGTATGGTATAATGCTGATAATGGCACTTTGTATCAGACAATGGTCTTTTTTGAGGCTCAGCGTGCAAAACGTGCTTTGGGCTGTGTTCTCTAATTATTCCTCATGCCTTTTTAATATTTTTTTAATTTGTGTGTCTATTTTCCCCTAACTCCACCCCTGCTTCCTTCCTTCCCTTCCCAATAATCACAGGTTTGGTAAGAGTGGCTTTAGTATCTTGTCCTTTGTGCAATACGTAGATAATTTAGGAAATCCAACAGGCCAGACAGCAACTTTTAATCATGTTTGTGACAGTATTTGTCCCGGAGTTGAACTCTGTATTTCTTAGGCCAGTCAATTGTCCAAGAAACCATAAAAAACTAAAGAAAGAAGGCTTTTGGCACATTTATAAAAGTTCTAACATTTCATCTGGTTAAACTATTTGTTGTTTAATAAGAGGTTTCAGGGAACTTCATAAGTCCTTCAACACACTTTAGTAAAGGGAGCGTTTGTTTCTGCAGAATGAATAGCCTCATTGACAACTCCTTTTTAAGAGTTGTCGTGCTTTGCTGGGACCCACACAGACACACTAAACAGACACACACAGACACCTAACGGAGCTCCAGCCCAGAGCAGTAGGATGATGGCAACATAAATCCAATCCCACTTAAGTCCAGGTTGAAAACGGAATGTTGCATTCCTTCACCCCCCCCCTTTCTCCATTTTAACTCTGTGCAACTGATGTGGGTCCTGTTTGCCTCTGACATATAAAACTCCTATAAAGTTGTTAACTGATCCTAAACCTGGTAAGTGTTCTGTTCTCACACAGCACGCAGTTAACAGAGACTTCCAACTCTTAGTAAATAATGGGTCCTTGAATTCAGAGGTCAACATAAGCAGCTTCTCCATTCTAGCAGGCGGCCATTTTGATTTTTGTTGGCTGTGAATAGCACATTATATCAGCAATAGCTAGCTAATTAAGCAAACATTTGCCAATTAAGCTAAATAAACACTATTGTTCTTGTATTGCATCATAGAGCTAGTTAGTCCTACTAGTATAAATAACACTATATAAATACATGCTAACATTTGCAGCTTACATTCTAACAAACAAACAGTATTTAATCTAAGGTTAAGTTATAAGACACTAGGGGTAGGGGAAAAAATCGATATAGCATAGTATTGTGATATTTTCAGTGGCAATACTGAATGGATCTGGTAGTGTATATGTGTTGGTCAGTTTGTCTGCTTGACTGTCCCATTTTGCAGCGATGAAACTGAAGTGAGATGAACAGAGAAATGTTTATTTTTTAATAAAACAGATGTTGATAAAGTTTCTTTTTGGGGACATCATTTGGAATTGGGGAAAAATTAGAACTTGGAAAAAGGTTATAAATGGCAATACATCGCAGAATATTGCAATATGTTGAAAATCGCAATAATATTGTACCGTGATGATATTGTATTGGGAGGCGTCTGGTGATTCCCACCCCTATGAGACACTACCCTCCAAGCAGTTAAAACCCTTTAAACCCGCTATCTCTCTTACTGCAACAGCCCCATGCACACCTCTCCAGCATGTCGATTAAGTCAAAGCTCAACAGGCCTAGTTATGTTTGCTAAGCTATGATTGGCCCATTGCTGTTATTGGATCTTCAGTTACGTTTAGGATCCTTGTCCGTACAAACTGAATGTTCTTATGTGTGCTCAATGTCCCATTGTCTTTTGGAAAGCATAACTCTGATCTGTCCCGTTTTTAATGTTGCTAAATTTGGCTTCAGTGTGCAACATGGATAAATATATCTGGTTATGACCTACCTCCTCCCCCTATTACCGCTGTCCCATGAGTTATTGAGAGGGCTGGTTTGTCCATGCCAGTCTGGACTCTGGGTGACCTTTCTACTAGATCAATGGACAACTCCTGGTCCTAAATCCTTTAACAAGGTTGCAAGGTGGTCCAATGTACTTACAAAATCTAAAATGATATAATCAACTCATTGATTAAGTAATCAACTGTTTTAGCACATCCCCAATCCCACACAACATATAAATAAAGCCTAGAGAAGTAAACTTTCACAGTTTGGAGAGTTTGGAGTTGAAATATGATATTACATTGAGTGCATGCAACTGTGTAATATTGGTAGAAATACTACTCAATGACTACAACCTCCCTACTACTCGTTCAAATCCCTTACTCTGGCCCTCTCCATGATTTCTATTGCATCTGCTTAAGCCTTGCTAAGCTTGCATTGCAATAAATTCTCAGGTAATGTCAGCCAATACAGAAATACACTATGGTCGGCAGCCAGAATAGCAGTTAAATTGAGAGATATATGTGACGACGCTGTTTTTGGATGACTGCCAGGGAGATATAAAGAGCGACCCTGGAGCAACAATCTGACCTGTGAGAGGGTTGAGAGTGCCTGTAGTCATGGTGTTACGGTTGTTATATTGCTCTTTAAGTTGGATCTGGCTGTGTCCTAATAATGAGTTATTTGGTTGCACTGAAGTGTAGACAGAGGAAAGGGTTATGTGACAGTCTTTTCAATTCTGATTTGACATCAGTTTAACTGACAGGTCACATGACAGCTTCTGTAAGCCCTTAGATTTAAGCACCAGTTTGTCATGAGTTATACAGGTTGGGTTTTGGCTCCTCCATTGAGAAACAATTTAATTTAAGCTTTAATTCAGCATTATAACTGGAGTTATGACTGACAGTTTTGGTCTTCCTGATCTTTCCTGGTACATATTCTGGTACACCAGTGCTAATACATTCACACCATACAGAATACATGAAAAGTGGAATAAATGGCTGTATGGGTGTGCTTCTGTTTGCCCTATTTCCTTATGTGACCTAAAAAGGGGTTGCATGAATGTGCGTGACCAGACCACTGAGACCAGCAGTGACGTGGCTCCTTTAGGCACAGTGAGCACATTGATTGGGAGACATGGAGGAACTTTAATATTGTAGCATGAGCCAGCATCCTGTGTTTGTAATTTGTGCTTCTTTATTTATTAAACTGTACTGTCGACTACGTAACAGTTTGGAAAATTAATATTTAGACGTGTGTGTGTGTGTGTGTGTGTGTGTGTGTGTGTTGAATGCTCTTCAGTTCACTGAGACACATCTTTTCTCTTTTGTTTGTCAGAGTTATGTTATCTGCAGATTATTTTCTTGATTCATTGTTGGGTCTATAAAATGTAAAACCCCCTTGAGAAAAGTGTGTTTTGTATTGAGTCTGGCTTTGAGTATTCCTCGTCACATCTAAAGGAGGACTGGCTGCATGCTCTTACTCCTGTAGTCATCACATTCCTCCTCCATGCAGGAAGGCCGTGCTGCAGCAAAGGCTAAAGGACGTTATGGATCAGGTGCTTAGCATCCTGCTGCTTGGTTAGCACTGATGTCTACGTCCTGGCCTCTTTGGGATTTGCTTTTGTCTGCAGATGAACTCTGAACAACGTATTGAGCACATTGAGATATGCTCCCCTCTCCCCCCCCCCTTTAAAGTGTAGCTCCAGTGGAACAAATCAAAGGTTTAGTCAAGCAGAGCTCCAGTGGCGGCTGGAGAGATAGATGAGTGTTTGCATTAGGGATAGACCGATTATTGGCCCTAGCGATTATCGGGCCATTATTTGGGCAGTTTGCACATTATCTGTATCAGCGTATTATTTGTGATTATGTCTCATAACCTATAATGTTAATGTGTCCTATTAAAAAGTGTCCTACTTTGACTCTGCTACAGCTCTGTGTCGTCCCTCTGCTTTGGTTTCTCTCACCACTGAGTCTCACCTAATCTCCCCCCCACTACACTATCTGACAATCTTTTACTCTGTATTATGCTGAAAGATTCTAATTTCATAAATAGTTGCTAAAAGTATTTAAATAAAGTTTTGTGTTGGATTTTATAACAATCTCAAAAATATTTCACTGTATATGCACATTGATAGTTCCAAAAATCTATGGGTTTCATTAACTACTAATAGATATCGGCCTTGAAAAACCAGTATTGGTGGATCCCTAGTTTGCACCAGCATGTGAGGTGATGCATACCGTGTAGCTGCGTGTCAGTGACCTCATTGAAGGAAGAGCTGTGGCCAACCCCTCTGTGAGCAACATGAGAGGGCTGGCAAGCCTTTCGAGTTGTACATTCTGGCCCCTGGATGACTTAGCAGTGTGGCATTCTGTTGGGTTTAATTGTCTCCTTCCAAGATTTTAAGGGTGGCCAGTTGCTTCAGCCAGTTGTAGAGGAAGAGAAACTTATGATGTCCAATCTGATTTTAAATTCTTTGCTCTGTCTGTTGGATAAAATGAAGCTTCTTGACTGGGCTCGGGGATGACTGACTTAAAATCTCCTGACTTACTAATCATTAACGGTAACATTTTCTGCTGAATAAATACACAAAACCATCCAAGCACCTCACACAGAAAGCCTGCACTGACTACTGTGATGGTGGAGGCGGTGTTAGAGCGGTTTGGCTACTTACCGCCAGAAGTTCCAGATTCTTTGGGTTCTTAGTGTAAATCAACCTTCTATTTCACCCTCGGATGTTTTTCTTTTGGTTTTGCGCCAGCCGCATGATAGAAACGTCATCAACACGCCCACTCACTTGCTGTGAATTCTCACACAGACACACGTACACGGTGGATGCAGGAAAACCGGAGATGAGACTACACAATCATGACCTGAACTGAGGACAGCTACGCTCGTAGTTGTTAGTGCAATGATAAGTTAAAGTCCAATAAGTACTTAATGAAACCGTGTGAATGTGTGTCCCAGCCTAGGATTGGAAATTAACAATGTAAAGATCAGCAAGCCACTGACAGACATGTTCAAATTTGATTCATTCAGTAAATAATTTTTTGTAATTGTTTGAGTCTTGCTTTTAAAAGACTCAAACACTCAACTTGTGTTGTTTGTATGTCCCTTAGATGTGTTTACAGCAGTGTATTTTTGTCATTTTACAGATTTATGACTTGAACGTAAAAAAAGAGCTCGAGGGTAACGGGATGCCGGGACTCTCAGAGTGACGACACCTCTTGTAACCTTACTGGGTATTGCTCTACCTTTTATTAGTTGGGTTACTAGAACTTTTATGGTGAATAAAAGGTTTGATCCCACCAAGTATGTCATCCAATCAAATGGAAGCATTGACGGCAAAGCTGCTGCACTTTCTGCCGTCATTTACCTTTTTCTTTCTGGTCCGTAGAAATAGTAAAGCCGATGGCCTTTCCTCATTAGCGCCACCTCTATTCAGGAGAAGAGTGAAACTAGTGTCGCGACCACCACGTGCTCTAACTGTTGAGTATGAAAGGTTAGGGTCGTCTCATGACATCACAGCTCGGCTGCGACTGCTGTAAAAAGGCCCTGATGGAGTAACTCTGCCTCCAATACAGTAGGTGGTGCTCTGCCAACGCACCACTGGCTTTTTCCCCTGGTTGACCTATGTCAACATTACACTGATCAACTTCTCAATTAGTAAAATGTAACAACTTTTAACGTTTCATTTACACATACTTGTAATTAATGTTCACATTAATGTTAACCAGCGGCCCCAGCGGGGCTGCTCGTCCTCCCCACTTCTTTGCCAAGACACAGCCCGGTTGACAGCCCAGAACATGGACAATTGGTTTAGCCATTGATGATGTCCGCTGCTTCCTCTGCAAGGAGGAAAACTGCAGGCTCCAGGCTCCATGCTGCCGCTGATTTGTTGTATGGTGTCATAGCAACGACTACGACTCACAGCCCCGACTGATTTAAGGTGTAAACGTGGAGCAATACCGCGGTTACTGAAGGAGTTCGCTACCTTTTGTTAACTGGGTTATTAGAACTCCATTTTGAACCGGGGTAAGGGGCTTAAATGGCATTTGAGAAATCAAGGTACTGCCTTTACCTGAATATAATCGTTCTAAAGTGTGTGTAAACCCACTGACTGTTTGACCAGTTTTCTCTACCTTTAAACAAATGTAATCAAAAGTTAGAGGAGTTACAGTCAAGTTTAAACTAGCAAACTAGAGCCCGACCGATATTATCGGCTGATTATAATATTATCTGCAACGTCCCTGTGGGCAACACTGGAAAAAAAACACATTAACATAAAAAATAATCAAAGGACTTTAAAGTTTGTATTTTTAAACATTTACTTACAGCATACAGAACTTTAATATATTTTGATGTTCCTCTGTTCTGTTGTGACAAAAAAAATTAGATTATTTTAGTGAGATCTCAAAAATAACTACAAATAACTTTTAGGGAAATCTGTTTGTTTTGTAACACGTTTTTGATTTAAAAAAATAAATATCGGCCTATATATCGGCATGTCAGATTTTTAAATAATTAAATATTTGTATCGGTATCGGCCTAAAAAAGTCCTTTTATGGGTCGGGCTCTATTGCAAAGTATCTTTGGTCTGAAACGTTGTTCTTTGTGGTGAGGAAACGGACATTAAATAGGGAGCAGAAAGTTAAGTGTAAGTTAATGTGATGAGCATCAGCTGTCTGGATCCACCGGGGACCCCGGAGCTGTGTTAACCAGTTACCGGGCTATAACAGGCTGGATGTGGAACGATTGGCTGAGCAGGGTTGTTGACAGCATGATCCAGACTAAATAACATGTAGAAGACCAAGACGCCTGGCTGTTATGAGTTATTCCAAGGGCAGTGAATCCCCTCTCAGTGCTTTATGTTGTACAGTTATGTAATCATCCTTTCTACAATGCCAGCATTGCTCTACTTTTTCTTTCAACTGTAATATCACTGAACAGATTTGGTAGGAAGTCCTTATGTTGGCTTGTAGATTTGTATCCTAGAGTCCATTTCCAGTAAACCGGCAGAAACGTTTAGTAGAGTTGATGTGAGTTGTGACCATAAATAGCTTGGTTATGTGCGACCTAAGAGGTGAAAAAGTGAACATTTACATAAAAGAAGCCCAGGGATATCCAGCTGCTATTGTGAGTGCATATCACTAAAGTGTTTAATCAAATGGCAGTTGACCATAAAAACCAAGTTCTCATGATCTAATCTTCTAAATATGCGTTGTGTTTGTCTACGGCTGCTTTGTTGGCATGCGGCCATACAGCATTTGGTGTTGCAATTCAAGAAATTATCAAACACAAAATATTTAGTTTACGTTGTCATATTTCTGTGTTCATCTTCTCAACTTCACTAATGTCCTCCCTCTTTTCTTACATATATCATACTGCAGCACATTAGATACAAATGATAAGAAGCAGAAAAAAGATGAAGTATGTTTATTTTACCAGCTCTCTGCTCTGTTTCTCCACAGGTTTTAGGTCCTGATCTCAGAGCACCTGGTACGGCCTTTCTTCTCCTCTGAGCCCAGCTGTCCTCCACTCATCTTCTTCTCCGCGTGAGCAGACATGCCTCCAGCGCTGGGTGGGCCCGTGGGGTACACCCCACCTGAAGGGGGCTGGGGCTGGGCTGTTGTAGTGGGGGCCTTTATCTCCATCGGCTTCTCCTACGCCTTCCCCAAATCCATCACGGTGTTCTTCAAAGAGATTGAGGTCATCTTCGATGCCACACCCAGTCAGGTGTCCTGGATCTCCTCCATCATGCTGGCTGTCATGTATGCTGGAGGTGAGTGGCATGTGTGTAATTTAAAGTGTTCCATATTATTATAATTTTTTATTTATTTATTAATTTTAATGGACAACAAAACATATTTGTCTAATCTGTTTGGGCAGTTGAATAAATACTTGGGTTTTAGACAGGGGTGGAAATAAGTTGTCTGATTCGTAGAACATAATTTTAGTTCATGTGATACGCAGCAGGCGTAGGTTGTTCCTTTCTTACAGCCACACTGGCCTGGTTCCAGACGTCTGAATCACCGCCCATAATTCGCATAGGTGTGGTGTTGTGCCGATTGGCTGTGCTCCAAAACCTGACTGGCACAGTGTGTAGTTTTTCTGCTCTGTTCCAATGTGACACATAATAAATGGCACACACGGCAGCACATTTTCTCCTGATGTGTGTGTGTGTGTCCTGAACCCTGAGGTCATTGACACAGACTGTCCAAATGTCCGAGGAATGTCTTCTTTCAAACCAAATCGGCTCTAAAGAGCTGCCAGTAGAAGGCCGTACAGCTTAAAGCTGTGGCAGTTCACAATTTTTAAGAAGTGAGAAAACCTAAAAGAATGAATTATAAATAACAAAAGAATGGGATTTTATGCAGTGGATTACACACTCTGCAGACTGAGGCTCTGCATTTTTATCGTTTACCCTTTGCTGGCGCAAAACAAACTCTCTGTCTGTCTGTCTATTATTTATATAAATATATCTCTCTAGATAGATATGAGCCTTATTTGCATGGCAAGACATTGCTTATTTTGTCAAAGCAGACCAAAAAAAGAAAATTAACATCAACTGGCACAACATAAACACTTATTTAAACCTAAGGTGATAAAGTCACTCACTCACACACACCTCTTATTCATTAAGTTGAGTAACACTTACTGCTGAAGTGAGCGCATGAGACAATGTGAGAAATCGATACTAAGGAGTGATGTTAAACAGAGTCTTGCATTGCCACCCCTCTCCACAGCCCTGTTAGTCAGGACCAAAGAGGTCCTTAGAGAGCTCAAGGCCACTACAGAGGCCCTCAAGCTGGGAGGAAAAAACCTAGTTTTACTTTTTGTTTCACGTAATGACCCTTTTTTTATTTGCAGTGCTGCAACTTGAATTCCATTTGCATGTTAAGGCAGGATTTAAGAAATACTCAGATCCAGTTTCATAGCTGATTTTTCTTTCTTTCTTAAGACACAGCAAGGTCCCAACTCATTCAAACACACGTTCTCTTTCTCCTGAGAAAGGGAAAATGCCGTGGTGGAAAGAAAGAGAGAGAAAGAGAGTTTCAAAATGTAGCCAGATCACCAGTCAGTGACATCCTGATATTGCCACTGGTTACACATGAGGAAGTGCACGCACACACTCAAAAAGACATGCGTATTAATTTGTTGTGGCTGCTTGACGTCAGTGACAGCTGACTAACGGTTTGAACCAGTTAAAAACGCTCCGCACGAAGGGAGAGGATATGCAAAGCAAGAGGTTGATTCCGTTTCCCCATTTAAGGCAGGAAACAAACTGCAACAAAGTAAAGGAGTTGCATCATATTGAGCTGCTGATGCATAACCAACCACACTGTAAACAGGAGACCAGCTTGTGTTCAAATGTAATTGTATTAGTGGTCTTTGTTATGTTTAACCAAGGTAGACTAACTCCTGACAGTGGGAGCTGCCGATTGAGGGCTATTTGCAATCTATTATAATCTAATCTATTATATTTAATTCAGCTAATAATCACATCAAGAGCTCAACTATGACGTTCCAGTTCACAATAAACCACCTAACTCCAGTAAGATTTCATTCTCTTTTGAAGAGTTTTTTTAATATCTGCCAATTTTTTATTTATTTATCATTTATAATCTTTCTGCCCATTGCTTCTCAATGCCAAAATGTGCATCACTTTCTAGCTATTTTCTGTTTTTGTTGCCATGTACAATCACAGTGACTCTACTGCCTTTTTTAACTGGAGAGTTTTACTCAGGGGAAACAACTGAATTGGCAGTATGTACTACTGTAGTTTAGGAAAGAATAACACAAGGTTCCTTGAAAGTGATCAAACTGTTGCTTCAATACAAAAGCTTAGTAATAATGTCAAGGGCCTGACATGAGTCCAACTGTTAAAAAGTTTTCCTATAGGAGTTACATTTTGGTTCCTTTTTTTGTGATGGCTTATAAACAGGATGCTGTATGTCATTCAGGTCCCATGTCAAGGGTCCAACAGTTGATCTAGATTTTGTTATAATGTGACACTCTTTGTAAATGGTCATATAATGGGAGATTTTCCTGAACTTTTTTCTTAATTTTTTCTTTTTAATGCTGTCAAACAAAACAAAAAGGAGATACATAAACCATTAACAAGCCCTACTCTGTCTTTGGACTCTTTGTATCTGAAATGACCGGGGGGGGCTGGGGGGGAGTCTTTTTCCACACTGCCTACTGTGCCTCGCTGAGTGGCACTTTCATGTGGGCGGAAAAAGAGGCAGTAGCCGAGGCCTGAAGTAAGTTTGTGTGTGTGTGCACATCAGCTTGTTTTAATGCCATAAGCGCTCGGGATTACAGGATATTGATATGATTAGGCATGAGAGGGAGAGTTAAGCCGATTTAGCAAATGAGTGAAAAACATGTGAATTGATTGTCAAAGTTGACTTCCCAGAGGACAACAGACAAATAGAAAACACTCCGTAGCCACTTTAATGTACACCTGTTTAATATAATGTGTATCCGTGCAATTAAGCCCAAATGTGGTGTTGTACTGGACTGCACTGTATTAAGAAGTTTCCTAATAGTTGAATATTCTCTAATATCCCCTTCATGTATAAACATAAGAACAAAATATGAAACCTCTCATTATAATGTAATCCAGAACAACACCAAACCTAATTTTACACATTTAAGACAATGTCAACACAAACGTAACATATATAAACTTTGTCACGCAAAATTCTACATTTACAATGGTATCAGTGGTCTTATCCAACTCTGACATGCAGCAAATGGCCGCAGGTCGGAGCTGAACCCGCGGCCGCTGCGTTGAGGAGTAAACCTCTATATATGCGCACACGCTCTACCAGGTGACCTAACCAGGTGACCATAACAAGTCACAATTAAGATTTAGGAATGTTCCAAACTCCAACACCTAACTTTGTTTAAATGCTTAAAGCACTTCTATATAATAAAGGAGAAACTATCAACATAATACCCAGTAAGTCAGATAGTTAAGTCAGACTCAGTGGGGAGAGAAACCGAAGCTGAGGGACCGACACAGAGCCAAAGAAGACCCTCACCTGCGGATGCTGTGTCAGAGTGTAGCTGAGGACAAGTCTCTTTTCTTCACTGTGTTCTTTTCTTTCACATAGAGAAAGAGAGCAAATGATGGAGGGAGGAGGGAGAACAAATGTTTATATAATATCTCTGAGAACACTACTCACTGCCCTCTTTGTGTTTTGCCAGCCGGCAACAATGACTGTCACTACTGATTATGTTTGTGTGTGCGTGAGTGTTGAGTGGATGCAAATTCATTCCTGTCCTTGTACAGGTTCACTTTTGTTCACCGCGGAGCTTCAAACAAGCTCTGTTCATTCTGTAGTCCTGTGTGCTCTGGTAGAGTGTGTGCCTCAGTGCTCGCCTCTTATCTCCTCTCTGCAACATGGAAACCCACCCCTCCCAAACATGGCAACCCACCAAGACAGGCTTTGTGCGAGCTAGTCAGACCCTCATTGACAGACAACACAGCAACTAGAGAGGTATTTAGAGAGTGCGTGATTGAATGCCCGTGCATCCAGATCTGACACCGACCACATTGTCAGCTGCCGAGGGGGGGGGGGGGGGGGGGGGGGGGGGGGTGTGTGTGTGTGTGTGTGTGTGTGTGTGTGTGTGGACTGATTTCGACTTTTCATTCTCTAACTTCTATTTTGGTGTGTCCTTAAAAGATACATTAATCCATTAGTTAACTAAATTAATTACCACCTAGGTCTTCCTAATATTCTCTCCCCTTTATGTATAAGGATAAAACATTAAACCTCTCAATATAATGTAGTGCAGAACAACACCAAACGTAACATTACACATTTAAGATAATGTCAACATAAACGTAACATTTATGTGTTACGTATGTTACGTTTATTAGATGAGTCTGGGCATTTAAAACCTTGAGGTTGACATCGCCTGATCTTTCCAGACGAGGATTGAGAACAATCCATGACACGGTCAGGTCTCAGCTTTCCAATGGGGGGGGTGCATGTTAGAAACTCTGCAGGGTGCCCAAACTTTAGCATCCGCAAATTTTTTTTGTCTTCTGTTATTTTGAAACTTTTGTGACATATTATACGAGTGTCTAATCTGTCATCTGAGGCCTTTTGGAGATTTGTTCATCTTTTCTTGGCTTCTTTGTGCACATTAATAACACTTTTTACCTGGGGTACCCAAACTTTCCAGCCCCACTGTATGCTACTTTCCAACCGGAGGGATTTTTGTAGTTCCTAGAACATAACATTCCTAGAATTTTTTTTTTTCTTTTTAATTCCTCTGACCACAGTTCCTGTAACTCTTTCAGCTCGCACTTAAGGGCAGGGTCTTGTCATGGTTCTCTTTTCCATATGGGAACCTAGGTCAACAAGAGTGGGCTTCTGACACACTCACTCACTCACTCACTCACTCACTCACTCACACACACACACACACCCCTCTGGGAGACGCATTTAAATTTTGACATAGACTATATACATTAGATCTTGTATTTAGTTCATACAGTACAGTTATCCCCTGTACTGGGGTTTTTAAGTGAGAGGTTTCAAGAAAAGAAAAGTATAAAGTCTTCCTGTCTCTTCTCCTTTTCTCTCTTCTCTTCTCTTCTCTTCTCTCCTCTTTTTTTTTTTTCTTGGCTCCTCCTCCTCTCTAATCCCCCTTACATTCGATCTCCTCTCCGTGAACTTTCCCTCTGACGTGTACCATACCTAGCACTGCCAAGCTCCCTCTACCTCCCCCTTTCATACTCCCCTCTTCCCTCATGCAACATCCATGCAACCAGCACTGTTATACAATCAGTCATTGTCCCTCTTTCATTCATGCCACCATAGCACCACCTGTTGGTAAAAAGTTGAAATGGTGAGCTGATGTAATTCTTTCTCGCACTAGATTGTCTTGGTCACTATTTCTATCTGCATAAAACATGTGCATCAGTGTGCAAAAAACTGTTTTCTTTATTCATTAACCTGCAGATTGTTTGTTCAAATTACATTTAAAGTCTCCTAAAGCCCAAGTTGACGTCTTCAAATGTCTCGTTTTGGCCAGTTGAAGAGATTTGATTTATTGATCACATTAGACAAAAAAAGCCATATACCCCCAAATTAAATGTTATAACTAGGGAATGTTTTTATGTACTTTTATTTTCATTATCAATCAAATCAGTCTGTTGATTCTAAGGTTAATGGGTAGATATTCACTTTATGATGATGGATGACAAAGAAAGGCATAGAGTCCTTACATTTGAGAAGCTGCAACCAGCAAATTACTGTAAAGATGTAGTAAAAATACCCAAATAGTTACTGATTAATCTTTGTTAAAATTCAACACTACAATACTGCTTTCATGATGTATCAGTTCTTCCGTCTCTCTTCTTTCTCTCCAGGTCCAATCAGCAGCATCCTTGTGAACAAATTTGGTAGTCGGCCAATCATCTTAGTTGGTGGCTGTCTGTCAGGGTCGGGACTCATCGCAGCCTCCTTCTGCAACACTGTGGAGCAGCTGTACTTCTTCATCGGAGTAGTGGGAGGTCAGTAATTTACGTAAATATGCAGAAATGTGAAAAGCGTTATTGACATCACAGAGTTCTTGGTTTCTGTCTGTCTGTTTATGAACATTCATTACTACCGCATTCCATTGTGGGAGTTTTTTCTATTTTTTTGTTAATGCCTGCTTAGTAATAACATTTTCAAATATTACTTTAGGTGCTTTTGTTGAGTTGATATGAATGGAAATTATTGTGTTACATCGTTGTTATATTGATCGCAGGTCAGATTTAATTAAAACCCTATTTTGGTAGACTTTGTGAACCGCTAATTTTGTAATGATAAAATCAAATTCTGTTGAAACTATTACTCACCAACTATTTTCACCTATATTCCTTCACCACAACGATTTCTTTATTAATCCCCATAATGTCCCCTTCTTTTCTGTTTCCCGTCCCACCCTTTCTTTCTTCAGGTTTGGGACTGGCATTCAACTTGAATCCAGCCCTCACTATGATCGGTAAATACTTCTACAAGCGGCGACCCATTGCCAACGGCATCGCTATGGCAGGCAGCCCCGTGTTTCTGTCCACCCTGGCTCCTCTCAACTCCTGGATGTACGATCAGTTTGGCTGGAGAGGCAGCTTCCTCATCCTGGGAGGACTTCTGTTCAACTGCTGCGTGGCCGGCTCCCTCATGCGCCCCATCGGACCCAAACCCCAGCCGGCCAAGCCCGACTCGGAGGCGGGAGAGGTCAAGGCGGTGGATCCAGTACAGCCAAAGAAGACCGTCCTGCAGACCATCAACTCCTTCATCGACCTGACGCTCTTCAAACACCGTGGCTTCCTGCTCTACCTGATGGGCAACGTCATCATGTTTTTCGGCCTCTTTGCTCCGCTCGTCTTCCTCAGTAATTATGCCAAGAGTAAGGATATCAGCAAAGAAAAGGCAGCCTTTCTGCTCTCGGTGCTGGCATTTGTTGACATGGTTGCCCGGCCCTCTATGGGCATTCTGGCCAACACCAAATGGATCCGGCCCAGGATTCAGTACTTCTTTGCTGCTGCTGTCCTCTACAACGGACTGTGTCACGTGCTGGCGCCGCTGTCCACGGACTACACTGGATTTGTGGTATACGCCATCTTCTTTGGTTTTGCTTTTGGCTGGCTGAGTTCGGTGTTATTTGAGACGCTGATGGACCTGGTGGGAGCTCAGAGGTTCTCCTCAGCTGTGGGTCTGGTCACTATAGTGGAGTGTGGGCCGGTGCTGTTGGGCCCACCGCTAACAGGTGAGACATCCAACGTGCATCACATGAAAGGGGAGGGGTGAAAGGTTGTCTAAAAGTTAGAGAAGGGAGCTTGTAACAGTCAGTCGTTGAGGAAAGTGAAAAACCACACCACCACTGAGGTGCCCTTGAGCAAGGCCCTTACCCACAACTGCTCACTGTAATGGACAGCTTCCAAGTGTTAATGTGTAACTCATCAGGGCGTTCTGGAAAAAAATGAGCATTAGTTAGTATCGGTATACTCCCGCTGAATAAATAAAGGTGGAGAAAAACACTACACCCTAAAATAACACAATGGATTTAAATAGAAGAAGTTTAGATAATTTAATGAATTCTTTGTTGCAGACTCATGCGTACTTCTGTACTCATAATTGCATAGGAATGATGAGTTTTATACAGCGAGAGAGTTGAAAGGTTTCAAATTTGGGGAAAAGGGTAGTGACTATCAGGAGAGTAAAAGTCAGAAAGGTGCATTTCTACTTTGTCTTTATATGACAGTCTGATAACAAAGACCATGGTCAAAATGAATGTTTAATGTAAAATCGGAGTCGTCTGTCTGTCTTTTGTCCACCTCCAGGTAGTTTCTATAACTACTACGCCAACTACGACTACACCTACATCTCCTCCGGCGTCATCCTCATGGTCGCGAGTGTGATTCTCTTCATAGGAATGGGCATCAACTACCGCCTGTTGGCGCAAGAGAAGAAAGCGGAGGAGAAAATGGAAAAGGAGGGGGCCGAGGAAGAGCGCACCGCCATGTTGGCGCCACCCTCTCCGTCAAAATCTGACGAGGGGAAGGACCAGAACGATGTAAAGGCCATTGTCTCACTGGATGACGTCGCCAAGATGGATGAGGACACGGTGTAGAGAGCTGCAGCAACCACACGCTATCGTTCTAGAGAGAAAACCCTTGTACACAACCCTTGAAGCCATAGAAATGTACTTTGTTGTTTAAAAACTGAGACCAGCAGTTGTGACGTGAAGCTTAGCTGTTTGTAATGTTTGACACCCAGCTTTTCACCCCGTTGAAACCTCTGGTTGTTGGTATTTGACGTGCCTTTGGTGAATCTCAAGTCCTCTAGGAGCAAAAACACCATTTATCTAATATATCACACAAACGGCAGAGAGACGCACACCAGACAGAGTGACTGTAAAAGTCCACTAAACCAATCAGGACTTTACTCTCAGGGTCTTGAGCTGCTGTAACATTTCAGAACCACACACATGCACAAAAACACACAAACCTTGACTCTGTTTTAGTAAAACGGTCAATATTTTTGTTGTAGTACTGACTTGGAAAGATAATGTACATTTTCCCTCACGTACATAATTGCGTCACTCAAGGGCTGCACAGGATTTAAAAGGACACATTCATTACTCAAGTTAACAGTAAATCTATTTGTTCACATGTTGGTTCAGAGTGTGGCATTCCCAGTTTTCTGTGGATTTATGCACAAACAATTTGGGTTTGCCATCACAGGGAGTATTACCATTTGTAACCTTTAGTGGAGGACATAAGGCACACAAATGGTTTAAAAATACAAAGATATAGTAAAGTAAGAAAGTTAAAAACTAACGTAGGAATCTTTAGAGCGGTCCAGAGTTTCACAATGCTACCAGTGAAGGAGACACTGTTTATAGCGTGCTTGTACATAAATATGTGTTGTGTGCACTATGTGTGTGTAATTCTGTGCCATACACCCCCAACATGAGCCGCTCATCCTGCATTGTTGTGTTGAAGGACACATTTGAACAAAACATTCAAACAGT
>NC_048413.1:1058424-1070080 GCF_013103735.1 Etheostoma cragini | reverse complement strand
CCCCCCCCCCCCCCCCCAGTTGAAGTACCTGACTAATATTTTAATAGCGAATAACACACTGTAGATCAGTTTTATCAACGAGCCTTGGTGATTTAAAGTAAAATAATCTATTTTAATTCACTGTTTAATGACAATCTTACAATGTGTTATCTTTTCAATAGATTTTGACAAATTTGCATAAGAAGACTTTTGTGTTTGTCAGCAGACAGTTTAAACTGGAACTGCCAGGTTTCATCATTTCATTTGTTTTGAAAGCCTCTGCAGTATGAAAGAAAGTCACAAACAATTTGTCACTGAACTGTAGAGAATGTGTCATATCAGATGTTTGCTTGAAATTGATCACAATACCAAGAACAGTAATGTTAATAGGAGCAAAAGATCCTAATTCAAAAGTACGTTTCTCTCTCTCTGTTCCCTCTGGTCTGTGAAGCCTCGGTAAATGAATTCTCTTGCTCAGTTATTTTCAGGCTCTTCGTCTCTGGGTGAGCCTGCAGTGAAATCTGAGCCAGTTTCTAATGGTGGTCTTCCATTTTTACATGGTACCTGCTTGACGTGGCTCCACCCGGCTCGGCCGTGGTGCCCCGTCCTCCTTTTTCCATTGCAGATTAGTACCCCATCAGGCCAGCGTGGCCGCTCGTCCTAGCAGGACACAACTTTCCCTTTAACGTCATGCTTCTCTTTTTTTCTTTCTGCAACATATACTTTACATCTCCTGTCAACTTTCCTGACTGTCTTTGCATCAATTGTTACCCCTTTAATATACCAAGTATAGTAATACTCAGTGATTCATTATATGCATTGATCGATGACATGACAGTTTACTGCCAACATTTTTGAGAGTATTTTTTGTGTCCAG
This sequence comes from Etheostoma cragini, assembly GCF_013103735.1. NCBI lineage: Eukaryota > Metazoa > Chordata > Actinopteri > Perciformes > Percidae > Etheostoma > Etheostoma cragini. The sequence continues at coordinate 1,069,224 of NC_048413.1, read as the reverse complement.
ATCAAAGGGAACAGAAGACATGAGACATCTTCAGCCTGAATAAGCTTTAACTTGTTTTCACATCTGGGAAAGTAAATGAAGGTTTTAAGCAATTCCCTATTTGGTATGAATGTTTTAACTTTAATATTCTTCTAAATATTGCTTGGTGAAAATGTTTATGGTATTTTTGGAACAGTGAAAATAATTAATTTTGAGGCTGGTTCACATTTTTACCTTTTTTTTAGTTTTACTACAGACTTTTACATTTAAAGGTCTCATGACATGGTGCTCTTTGGATGCTTAGACCTTGGAGGTCCACTAAAACTGTATCTGAAGTCTCTTTTAGATAGATCTTAGTGGTCCCTAATACTGTATTTGAAGTCTCTTTATATAGACCTTAGTGGTCCCCTAATACTGTATCTGAAGTCTCTTTCCCAAAATGTTGCCTTGGTGCAGAATTCCAGCCACTAGAGCCAGTCCCACAATGAGCTTTCCTTAGTATGTACCATTTCTGAGTCTGTAGCTTTTGAAGGGGGGGGGGGCCTTGACCAACTGCCACTTTGCTTGTTAGAAAGCTATGATGTCTCTGTCTCATGGGTGGCCAAATTCACTGGGCAGTTAAAGCAGAGAAAGGAGGTAACCTTGGGGAGGTAACCTTGCCCCTTATGACCTCTAAGGAGCTAGATTCCAGATGGGCCCATCTGAGCTTTCATTTTCTCAGGCAGAGCAGGATACCCAGGGCTCGGTTTACACCCATCTCCATATCTAGCCCCTGGGGGACCATAGGCAGGCTGGATGGTGATATTGTATATTTTCTTTTTGTCAACAAATCCTATGAACGACCCCAAACAACAATTTTCCAAACTCCCAACATTGTTTTATGTGTATCCAAAGCCTGATACATAACTTTCTATTTCGATATATGCACTATTCTACTCCAGTAGCATTCGCTAAAAACTACAGGGACCAGCTGTTTTGGGAATTTTATGTGCCTTTTGAAAAACAAATGAAGGTATATATTTATGATGTCCTTAAAAGATTCTGTGAGCATGCCTCAGATGGGGTCGGAAACCAGGAAGTATTGAAAGATGGAATAACATGATGTTGGTGGCTTTTTTTTTGGTAAAGCTTTTTTTAATAACATTTATAGAATATGACCGGCTTTATTCTTTCTAATCTAGAGAAAACTGAAATTGTTGTTTCTGTCATAGAGCACTACTGTTTTTTTTTTTTTTTTAAATGAATGTGTTAAAAAGTGTGTTTACACTGTACGGTACTTGTTTGTTTGAAAGAGGATTTTACTGACCAAATGTATTAGTTTTCAAACTGATAAAGTGTTAAATTGTCAAAAAATATTTGATTTTGACAAAAGCCTGTTGGTACCAATGGGAGAATAGTTTCTCTCTCGTTCCACCTTAAGTATCCACCTGCGTACCGATGGGAATTTGAAGCAAATTTCTGAGAGTGGACAGGTTCATATTTGAGGGGAAGGAGTAGAGAAAATATCTGGAGACAGGCCTGCTGCCTCAGTGTGTCCTCATTCCCCTGCTCTAGACCCTGATTCTCCTTCAGATACAGCAGACTGACACTCATGACTTTATGGGTACATTATATACGGTTACTCAACAGGTCAGTTGGATTTACTCTGACTAAAACCTTCACTTATTTTGCCTTTTGATACAAATATTTGTAAAGGAAAGGTGACTCTGAAAGACAGCAACTAAACCATTTAATTGAAACCCAGTCTCCCAGTGCGGGGGCTTTTGAAAACGGTACTGCATAGCCACAGCACATCTTTGTGTACAAAAACAAATTGTGTGATGTTTCTGGAAAAGGTTTTTTTCTTTTTAGTTGTAGCAGTTTTTATGTATGTACGACTGTGTTAATGGCTGTTGAGAGAATGAATAAATGTTTTTTAAAACATCTCATTTGTTATGTTCTGTTGAAAATTGAAATTTCTCAAACATGCATTACAGTAATTACATTTTATAAAATGTATTACAGCAGTAATACGTTTGTATCTACACTGTGTACGTACAGAAATAATTTGACATTGTGGAAAATATGAGTAGCCTTGATTTTCATTTTTGCTTAGGAATTAGTATGATGCATTATCTTACTATGCTAGCAGCCGATTAGTTTAGCTTACTGAAAACTGCTATTAAGGCACTATCAAATGTAGAAAAATCATCCCAGCACCTCCAAAGCACATTATTGGCACGTTATATAATGTTTAAAGTGTGTGTGTGTATATATATATATCCCCAAAACATAATTTTTTTATTAAACTAATTAAAATTGTTTTTCACTTATAACTTTATTAGCTAATCTGTACAAAACGAAATATGACGTTTTTACGTGGGTTATGTTCGACTACTAGCTACTAGCTAGTACTAGCGTTGGCGTGTCTGCTGGTTGCTTTGCAACGGACTGTTAAGCCAATAAAAAGACCGGTACAAATATCTCTTTAAACGGTGTATTTTCCTTAAAACATAGTTTTTTTCTTCGGATTAATATAGATGAGATAAAATGTGTTAATCTGTAAATTTGAGAGATTGATCAGAAGTGCTGGTAAGTGGTAAATCTTTCTCTGGGAAGTCGGGCCAAGGCAGACTCCGTCATAACCACATATAAAAACACGTTTGTCACTTTTAGACTTTTGTTTAAAATACTAACGAGATTTTACATTAACTTGTTTGTGAGCTAACTCCTACTTCCACCACGCTCACTAGCTAATTGATAAATTATTTCTTTTAATTCCTACAAATGCTAGCTAGCTAGCTAGTTAGTTAAATTAAAAAAACAAATTCGCCATCTAGCTACTAGCTAGCTAGCTACGTACTTATGTAGCTAACGTTACCGTTACCTGAAGAGCTAGGTTAGCCATTTCTTGAAAAAATAACAGACTAGACCAGTCATATCAACGGGTCCTCGGTGCTTCAAGTACCCTAGAGCCGCGTCCACATCACCAAGGACCTAACGTTAACGTTGCTCCAGGTCGAGGTCTGTCAATGCAAGAAAACCGAGGACCTGGGCGATAAAAAGGCAACTCTCCGCTAGAAAGCGAGTAACGTTAACGTTGTATTTCCCAAAAGGTCAAAGACCATTCTTTAAATAACAATGTGGAAAAGTAAGAACTCTACGTAGCACATTATAGATAGTACAATATAAAGACTTTTCATTCACGTCTCCCATCATTACAGGATTTTGCACTTGTCTGTATTGTTCAGCAGTTGGAGTTGTGTGTGGTGGTGGAGTCGTTGGGTAGCGAGCCCCGGCGCTGTGAGGCGGTGCGACAGAGCAGCAGCAGGCGGAGCTCCGGGGAGACGCTGCTGGAGAAGGCCGAGTAGATCCAAGGGTTGGTGCACGAGTTTAGACTGGCCAGCAGCATCAGCAGGGTGAAGACTGCACCTACACACACACACACACACACACACACACACACACACACACGGACGTTTGAATTTGTATCAAATTCAGTAGTAAAAAAAGTATTCTGACTCTTTACTTTGTGGCACGCATGTGTGTGTACCATTCTGAGATGGGTCAGGGTACCAGGCGGCCCACAGCTGGACACTGAAAAACGGGGTCCAGCAGAGCGAGTAGACGAGCACTATGACCAGGGTCATCTTCACTGTCTTTGACATGGCCGCTGATACCTCTCCACCACGGGCTGGGGGGGCTTTGGGCAAACGGCAGCGTACAGCAGAGGCGGCTACAGGGCAAGGCATCGCATCGGGCTTCAACTCAACTAACAGAAAAGCCAGAGGAGGATGATGCATGAACAGGAATGGGGAAAACATCTGCCACAATAGAATAGAATAGAATAAATATCTAGAGTAGGGTATCGTTTGGATTTTAACAATTCTGAATCCTTTTCTGTTAATGGATTCCCGTTCCTTCATGATTCTTGATTCCTGTTTGAGGGGCGGGGTGAAAAACATTTACACAATTCATCCTGTCAACCTGTCAAATTAATTTCATACATAGTTTAATTTGGTTTTGTTGCAGTCATCAAATAATATGATTCAACATTCCCTGTACTGTAACTGTAACCTGCCAAATTGACACAGGGACCAAAATACTTCATATTTCAAAAGCTATATACAATCAGCTAGAAAATCTGCATTTCATTCAAATCATTTTCTGACGTTGCTCTAAGAATCCACCGGTTCTTGGCATTTTAGAATCAGTTCTAATTTGGAACAGGGTTTTGGTTCCTAACCCTAATGTAGAGTGACAGCAGACTGTGGGTCTCACCTGGATGAACAGTGTATGTGTGAAGATCACATTGTGACATGATGCTGTTGGCCCCGAGTGGACCCATTGGCAGGTGCTGACAGATGGACCCAGGGTCCAAGCTGGTGTCAGTCCTGCGGTCCTTGAACACGAGTGGTGAAACATACAGGGAGAGACTGGACGTCCCTCTGCTGTCTCCGCCTCCCGCTCTCTGGCTGTCCCGTCTGGCTGGAGAGAGGGAGGCGGGGGACAGGCGGCGCTCTGACTTCAGGTGCAGACTGTTGTGGATCTCCATGAAGATTCGCACCTGTGGGAAAATGACACGTCCAGTGATGTTTGTGATGAATTAAAAACCACCACATGCACTGTTGTCAGAATTAGGGCTGGATTAATATAATTATCTTTCACATTTCTTCAATATCCAATATTGGTTAATAAAAATCATGAAATTGATCTTTTAACATTGAGATAGCTCTTATGTTAGTTATGATTTGATAAAACAAAATGAAGTGAATTGATTTCTGCCTTTTCACCATGGATGTATGCTGTAAAGGCATCACGTAATTAGTTTTTCAAGACTGTCATGCTAGTCCTGTTAACTAAAGTAGAGAGAGAGAGAGTCTAAATGACTTATCTTACTGCCCAAATGTACAAACATTTTCAATGCAGGACGTTTACTTGTGACAACAATATTTTTAAAGTGTTGTAGTAGTACTTTTACTGAAGTAAACTATCTGAATACTACTTCTACCACTGTAAAATCAGCTCTATTCCAGTCTGGTCCGTCCCTCTCTACCTGGCAGACAGTGATGACGAGGGCAGGGAGGATGAAGACAGCCAGGGTCATCCAGGTCACGTAGGCTCTGAGGCCCCACGACTCAGCAAAGTTACCCCAACACTCGTAGACACCTGGAGCCACTTCTGAACGGGAGAAGATGAAAACCTGGAGGGGGGAAGAGGTGTGTTGGCTGCCGTTCGTAAAAGACCATCTAATTGACATGTCATGTTTGATTTGTATTTTAAAAAGATTAGAAACAACAAATTGTGGTTTTATACTGTATGTGGGTTTGTGGGGGGGTCATTTCTTCGGCTGTAGCAGTGACTTCCAAGTAGAAAACGATGATTTTTCTACCAATTAAACAAACAATGTAAACCTACCAGCACCTCTAAAGTCAGCTAATTAACATGTTATATCTCATATATCATATTATCATTAATCTGTACCAAAACAATTAGGTATAAAGTTAACAATACATTGTTTTATGTCTATTTCTTGGATAAGAGCTGCCTAGAGCCTCTGCTGGTGGCCTTGCAACGGGCACCAGCAGCCTTCAATAAAACGGAAATTGTTTCTCAACACATTTTGTTTCTACGGATTCATATAGCTGAGATATAGCATGTTAATTTGTGAGTTTAAAAGGTGCTGGTAGGTGGATTTTGTTCGTAGAAAACCCTTCTGTTTTCGAGCAGACTTTGAGTGAACTAAATGTAATTCTTGATAGATTCTGGTGTTCCTTATAAGCCTGATCTGCGTTGTTTTCCTTCCTGTGTGTATGACTGACCTGTGGCAGGCTGAGCAGCAGTGACAGCCCCCATGCCAGCAGTATGAAGGTGTTCCAGCGTTGGGTGGCGCCGCTGCGGTGCGCGTGCAGGGGCCAGCAGATGGCGTAGTGCCGGTCCATCGTCATGGCTACGATCATGTAGGAGGAGGCGAACATCCCGAGGACCTGCAGGTATTTCACCAGGCGACAAAGGAAGTCCGGGCCAGGGAAGCGGCCTTTAGCATCCCACACCAGCTGGGGCAACACCTCAGAGAGGAAGAGGAGGGGGAGGTAGGGTGGCGTGAGATGCAGTGAGGGGGTGCACCCAGTGTGTGAGTGTGTGCATCTGTGCATTTTGTGTTTTTATAGAAAGAATCATCTTGATGTTGCACAAACACCAAAATCACTTCCGGGTAAAACCGACCATTTAGTTGAATTGCGGCGATATGAGAAATCAGCAATCTTTTATATTTCTGTTATTTTATTATTATTATTTATTATTATTATTATTTTTTGTTAATATTTCTGTTTTTGTCATTTTCAGGCATAACTGTAGCATTTAAAGTATAGCATATAGCATTTAGCGAGCATATAGTTTAACATGTTTTTGGCGTGCTTATTTTCTGTCCTTTGTTGCTTTGCTAGCATCGTTGATAAACCACATTTAGGGTTAGAAACAGGATTTTGGGTTTTGTCGTTTTCTTTAGTCTGTGGCCTAACAGGTAAATTAGCTCTCCAAGCTAATGTTAGCGACAGTGTTGACATATAAAAGCATCAAACATGCATTTTAGATAGAGATGAAAATAGATCCAGTTGTTCCTTGTCCCTGTTTGTTCTGCACCGTTAAAGTGTTTTCTAACCAGATGTTATTGTTAACCAACATTGTGATTGGGTCTATATTTCTTGGGGACCCAATACCGGGAGCCCACCAGGCCCTTTTGCACCAGGGTTTGAAGCCAATTTGACATAGAGGCCCAACAGTGGAATCCCAACTTCCAGCACTCCACGCGAGGCCCTCTGGCCCAAAAATACTTTTTCCTATAGACTTATGTACACAGCGAACGAGACAGCTGTGTAACTGTGAATACATTTTTTTTTCTGTGTGACAGCTCCTCGCAAAATGAATTTCATCCACATGCAGAAAGTCTAGAAGAGCCTCACAGTTATAATAATTGAATCCCTATTGAAGACATCCATGGAGCCCACTCAATATGTGGGTCAGACATCTTTGTGGGGACCAAAAATGCTGAAAAATTCATGTTACCTGGAACAGCGCCACCACCAGGTCGGCCAGACAGAGGTTGAGCATGAACTGGTGCAGCGGGTTGTGTTGTCCTCTCCGCCTTAGCAACACCACAAGCACCAGCCCGTTGCCGAGCAGCGCCATCACCAAGATGATGGCCAGCACCACCACCTCGGCCACCGCCAGGACGGCGTCACGCTCCCAGTCTGTTACGTTGGTACCCGCCGGGGTCACAGAGACCGCTGACCAGCCACTGGACGGGTATGAGTCTGTTACCACGGAGACTGACATGTTGGCTGGGTGAGGAGCAGAGAAACACAATGACACACCACCAATATAAAATATATTTATGAGTGAATAAATGAATCAAAAATACACTATAATTTAAAAAAAAGAACTCCTACCAAACTTCATGGTAATCTCTCCAATAGAGACATGTCACTATTATGGTAACACGTTTTTAGCTGTTGTTGGTTTGTTTGTCCGTCAACAGGATTATGGAAACCTATTGGCCGGATTTTCATGAAACTTGCTGGAAGGGCGGAGCATGGGTCAGGTGAAAGTGCATTCAATTTTGGAGCGTATGCAAATCATGGGACAGATACACAAATTATTTTTCACTTCTGTTAACATTGTAAGATACTGTTGGGCATAGCATTGGCAGGGGTGTGGGCACTCTGAGGGCCTTTCTAGTTGCTTCTGCAGACATTTTAGCTAAAGCAAATCTCTACCGGTCCAATCACAAACAGAGGGAGTGGCTGAGAACGACAAGGTTGAGGTTATGTGCTAGTTTGAGTTGTAGTTCCGTAATGGAGGCGGAGAAAGATGCGAGCGAAGCCATTTGGTCCGTTGTGGCAACACTGCCGAAATGGTTGGTGGCCATGATGTTGTGGCCCTCCTCCCCACATGGTGGAGGAAAAGTCTGGTTTTCCAGCTCACTCCAATAACGGTGAAGGAGTTGGCAAAGGCTAACATCAGCAATGCTAAGCCGACGTCACGACCACACGTTAGGGGTTGGTTATGACAGATCTACAGTTACGGTGGCTGACAGGGGCAAATGCCCTTAATGCCCTTTAGCTTAAGACAAAAATAGACAAAACACAAGCAAATTAAGAAAGGATTTTCATTAATTCAAACACATGTGCAGCATCTGTATATTCAACAACAACAAAACGCGTGCGTGAGATAAAGCTATAAGTGAATCACTTGTTCCTCACTAAAAGTAAGATAAAGCTCGTAAGCCCAAACGGCATGTGTGTGGCGTGCCTTTTGTTGTTTTTCGGTCTAGCTAGATCCCGTGTTTTTCTAACATTACTAGTTGTTACAACTAAAAACTACAAAGTTTGCTAGGCCAAAAAGAACGTTAATCTTGGGATTAAAAAAATGAACGCCGTTAAAATGGATTTGCGTTAACGCCGTTAATAACACGCATAACTGAAAGCACTAATAGAAACGATGCATAAACAAAAGCACACGAACCCCCGAAAAACAACAGATGCAAACGTTAAGTCTCAGAACTACTTGCAGCTGCTTTGAGATTAATTTGAGATTTTTGAGATTAGACTGTAAATATAGGTCTATATTTATTATATGTGTTCTCTCATCTGGTGTGTGTGTCTCTAGTTTATTGACTCAGGTCACAGGTGATTCTCAATCAGCAGAGTTGTGTCTGTAACCTCGTGGTAATAAAAAGGCAGAGTGCTCTCTCCACGTGGGGTTGGAGATCAAGCTGTTCCACTTAGCGCGCCCCCTAGAGGCCTGGAGAACTTCCGTTGTGTAATCTGGATGTTGCATTTGTGTTTGGGTTTTGTCTGCTTTTCTTTTTGCATCGTTTCTGTATTTGCAGCGTGTTTATGTATTTGCTGTCCATGTGTTGTCAAATGAATGAAGATGGAGAGTGTCCAGGCTCTCGTATTTCATTTGTACAGAGAGTCTGGCCACTGTCTACAACCAGGCTAAATCCAATATCCAACCAATTAGGTTTGAGGGAGCAGTGTGTTGGATTTAGTTAGCGTGCAGGTGGCAACTAACTAAATGCCCCTCCACTCACACAGACATAAAGTTGTGCAAAATGGAAATACTCAAGAACCTCTGAATCGGATCTAAGTACAGTACTTAAAGGTAAATGCTCTGCGTGTGAACTTATTGTGTGACCCAATTAGTGAATGCCAATTAGCAGTTCCCCTCTTTTCTCTGCAGTCTTCGGATGTATTGCCAGAAATGATCACAGGATGTATTGTAACGCCACTGATTATGAAACGGGCATGAGCGTTGTTCAGTTCAGTTTGTTTATAATGACCAGTGACTGGATGTGTGTCAATAGCTGTTTGTTTGTGGTCAGATTTGGAGCCACGTCTACTCTATCTGACCTCTGCTGCCTGTAAACCTTCCACTCACACACACAGCTGCAGTTAATGGGGTGAATGTGTACAGTCAAGCTCCAGTGAGCACTTTAATTGTAAAACAATGAGACATGAAACATTGACGTTTTACAACTGAGCACACGCAGAGACACACACAATCGTGGAGGCATGCGGAGAGGGCCCCTCATGTGGGACCATTCACTGAGTGCACATGTGCAGGCTCTATGTTCCGTAGAGAGCCGTGCAGATTTGAACAGCTCACCTGGAGACTGAAGGCAGAGGACATTCAGAAACCTGAATCTCACTCAAAACAGCATGGACGTTTATTTCCAAGTTTGTATGCGTGTGGATCCAGCAGAGACACAAAATAACACCCCAAATCTCAGAAATGTGATTTCTTCATAATATGGGCCCTGTAAGTTTCATATTGTGGTACTTGTACTTTACTACAGTATTTTCATCTAAAGCTGTGGTTTGTACATTTGTTTGTCATTGGGCAGAAAAACCTAATAACCATTTAGCATAATGTAATTCAAGTGCTCTGAGAGAAAACTAGACTTCTGTTTTCAGGCTTTAGAAAATGTAGCCTGTGACGGGAGACTTTGGCCAATCACAGGTCCTCTCAGAGAGAGAGAGGGTTGGTCCAATTGGCTGTTCTACAAATGCTAGATGTGCGCATGTCCCTTCACATGGTGAAAACTGGATTCAATGAAGGAAAATCCTGCAGGAAAAGTTGCTATTCCAGCATTGACAACAACTGCAGAGGAACCCTAAAACAGGCAGACAAACTCTGTGTCAAAATCCCAAAGTGTTTTAGATATGGAGAGAAAATGTTGCTACTGGTTTAGCCTTCTCACTGTAGCCAAAGACTCAAGTCTACGGCTAATTCAAGTTCATGTAGTGAGCTAGAGCCTTGAGTCATCTCAAAGGGCTTCACACAGAAAACAGGATGTATTTATCAGAGAATTGCTGCTATATATTGGATTGTGGATCACAGTCTCGAGAGGGATGATCGAAATGAACGATTTGTACTTGTACAGGTGACTGTGTGAAGCGAAGGGGTTGAGGACAGAGAGGGGAGAGCTGCAGCAGGAGAACGGGGTTTTACTATTCTGGCATTTTTCTAATTCCTTTTTCCAGAGAAAACTGCCTGCCCCGGCTGTTAAAGCAACTGTTTTGACTTGTGACCTATCACAGAAACTTCTCTAATCTAAACTTCTTGAACGGTTTGATTTAAAGGTCCCATGGCATGAAAACTTCACCTTGCCTCAACCTTGCCCCCCCCCTCTCTCCTCCTCAAAAGCAACAGACTCATGGTACATAAGGAAAAGCTTATTATGGGAGGCTGAATTTTGGGAAAGAGACTTCAGATACAGTATTAGGGACCACTAAGGTCTATATAAAGAGACTTCATATACAGTATTAGGGACCACTA
>NC_048413.1:1056340-1058324 GCF_013103735.1 Etheostoma cragini | reverse complement strand
CTATATAAAAGAGACTTCAGATACAGTATTAGGGACCACTAAGGTCTATATAAAAGAGACTTCAGATACAGTATTAGCCCCTGCCACACAAAACTGTTTATACTTCTTCTTCTACCTTCTGTCAGCTCTGGCCACTGAAAAGAAATAAGAGGAGAAATCAGAGTATTTCATCCTCTTGGTCTTTAAATGTTAGATGTGCTAACTTTTTTAACCTTTTTTTGGAAAAAGCTCATTGGATTGTAGGTCTACCACTCCTCTTACACACCTGTAAACCCTCTTTTGTCAAAACAAGTCATTGTCCTATTATTTACAAAATGACAAACCTGTAAAGGTGAAATCATCTGTTTTATTTTCCATATATTGCCTTTTTTCATGGCACCTTGATAAAGTATGTATTTCAGTGTGAATGTGGTAAAAGTATTACTTTATAGATACACTTTAGGATACACGTTATAAACACTCTGCAGCTGCGAAATAGATGATCAACTTTAACTGATGCTGGTTTCCCTTGACTCTCTGCTTTGGTGACATCTTTTGGCTCTGTTAATCCAGTTAGAAGACGGGACACCTGCTGGTGAATATTTACTACACAATGCAATTTATCTTTTCACAAAAACAGAAAAGGCTCAAATCAATCCTCTCCATGTATTTTTTGTTTTGTTCTTGTCTACATTAATCCAGTCAGAAATTGTCTCTCGGCAACTAAAACACTCTGAACACAAAAGTAACCCTCCACCTGTAAACCTCCACAGCCTCATTAGAAGAGTAAAATTTCCCATTTCACGCAGAAAAACAGAGATAGGAGGAAGCACAAGCGAGCGCAGACGTCTCACTCACCTCGTCCTCGCCCTCAACGTCCCGTGAAGCATCTGTAGGATCCAGGACAACCTGATCTGCTGTTGCACAAACTAGCTGCATCCATGCTGGGTTCCCCTCTAGCTTATTACTCAGCCAACTCACGCTGCGGACTCCTGTCTCCCCTTCTCCTCCCGTCTTCCTCCTCATCCCCCCTCCTCGTTGAGCCCATCCCTCTCTTTTTCTTGGCTTTATGAAAAGCAGGGGTAAAATAAAGCGGGGGTACTCGAGCGGAGAGCAATCAGGTGGTTTTGATCAAAGGATGTGATGTCCGGGCTGCAGCGGTAAATCAATGTCATTTCTCGCTGATTGTTTAGATATGAACCATGTTGCTGTCCCGACTTTGATCCCCATTAATTGCAGGACAGGAGACACACGAAGGCCGTGCCCTAGCAGATCAAATTAGATTTCTGTTATTAGTGTCCCAGAATGATCAAAGACCTCTCATACGCACACATTAAACTGATATGTGTACGTGTGATTTGGCATCCGCGGGCGGCGGAGAGGGAGCAGAGACAGCGTAAGATGTTGGGACAGACGGGATGTTTTGGGAGAGAAATGAGAAGGCAGCAACAGGAGGAGAGTTGTCCTTTTCTCTCTCTCCCCCCTGCCCCCTGTTTTTCCTCTGTCTCACTCTCTTTTTCTGTCTCCTGCATTCCACCTCTCTTTCTGCTCTAATCTGTTTGCCTCCCCTCAATTGCCCTCTCATCAGGAGCAGCCTCTAATTATCGAGTGGCCCGCAGAGAGACCTTAAACATACACACAGAAACATGAACACACACACACACACACACACACACACTCACACATGAGGCTGCTCAAGCTGTGTTCCTTTTCCTGTTTTGATTTTATGAAACTGATTTCTGAGGTCTTTAGTAGTAATCAGTAGGCCCTAACTGCAAATATTTCACGATTTAATGAAAAAGATGAAATGACAAAAGGTCTTGGAAACGTTTTTGTTATTGCCATCCCATGAAAGAAATCACATACACATACAGTTGTAAAGAGAAGAAGTGAAGAAAAAGGAATATTAGGCTGTTCAAATGTCTCAAGGTTTTTCTTTACTTTGAGTCACTGCACTAATATTTAGTTGCATAACCATTATTTCTGAGAACTGCTTCACATCTGT